>NW_015175361.1:1104521-1104951 GCF_001447785.1 Gekko japonicus | reverse complement strand
ATTGGGCAACATCTATCCCCACTATGTGAGGTAGATGGTTGGAATATCATTGGTGGAATAGTGGCAGTGGTGGCTCCCCCTCAAAGGCCTGGCGGAAGAGCTCCGTCTTGCAGGCCCTGCGGAACTGCACTAGGTCCCGCAGGGCCTGGATCTCCTCCGGGAGCTCATTCCACCAGGTGGGAGCCGCCACCGAGAACGCCCTAGCCCTGGTTTGGGTCAACTTCACTTCCCGGGGGCCTGGAACCTCCAGGCGATGGAGATTCCTCGATCGCAGTGCTCTTGGCAGAATGTATGGGGAGAGGCGATCCCTTAGGTAGGCCAGACCCTGGCCATTCAGGGCTTTAAAGGTGAGCACCAGCACTTTGAAATGAATCCGGTATGCTATAGGCAGCCAGTGCAGTGCATGCAGCACCGGCCGGATGTGGTCTCG
>NW_015175361.1:1104165-1104286 GCF_001447785.1 Gekko japonicus | reverse complement strand
CGGTGGCTGCCACCTGGGCCTCCACCGTTAAAGAGGAGTCCAGGAGCACACCCAAACTCCTAACCTCCCGCATAGGCACCAATGGTGACCCGCCAAAGGTCGGGAGAGGGTGTCCCAACTC
>NW_015175361.1:1103856-1104069 GCF_001447785.1 Gekko japonicus | reverse complement strand
TGACTGGCCGTCCAACATCAGATAGAGCTGGGTGTCATCTGCATATTGATGACACCCAAGCCTACGGAGATCGTCAGTCAGCGCGACCAGTACTGTCTCAGTCCCGTGGCCCGGGCGAAAACCGGACTGGAAGGGATCAAGGATGGAAGCCTCATCCAGGTAGCTCTGTAGCTGTGATGCCACCGCCCTCTCAATAAGTTTGCCTAAAAAAGG
>NW_015175361.1:1090356-1101271 GCF_001447785.1 Gekko japonicus | reverse complement strand
CCCCTCCGTTCTTCCCGTACACAGTACAGCACACCAAGCCTGAGCACCAGCCTCGCCTCCACAACTCCAAATCCATGCGGTTCCAGTCTGGTGGTAAATCCTGTTCCATATGACCTGCTGCCACCAGAGGGCCCCAGCAATTGTAGGTTTCCCCTCCGTTCTTCCAGGACACAGTACAGCACACCAAGCCTGAGCACCAGCCTCGCCTCCACAACTCCAAATCCATGCGGTTCCAGTCTGGTGGTAAATCCTGTTCCATATGACCTGCCCAGGGCCAACTGCGTCTTAGGTACCCCCAGATCATGGGCTATACGATCTCCCGCCCACGTCTTGCAATTCAGGTAGGGGCCCCACTCCCGGCTCTCTCACCGCCGGGCCAAACTCTGGGTCAAACTGCAGCATCCCCGCCGGCTCTCTCACAGCCGGCTGCGATGTCCCGGCCGGCTCTCTCACTGCCGGCTACAGCCACAGTATCCCCCACCGCTGCCTCGGCCCTTCCTCGGCCCTTCCTCCACACGGCCCGATCCCTGCCGATCCTTGCAACCAGCGTCTGCGGGCCTGCAGCTGGGGGCCGGAGCCAGACGTCTCCAGGGTCCTAGCGCCCCACCACCACTCTCTCGCTGCGCCGGGTCGACAGCAAAAAGTCTGCCTTGCCCTCCACACGGCTCCGCAATTCCACAACTCCACGTCTTGTCGTGGGCTCCCTCGGGCTCCTCCAGGCCACGGCCGCAAGAACCAGGCGTCCCGAAATGCAGCGCCCTCCTTGCCCTCTCACCACACCAGAGCTGTTGCTAAGGGCTCCACCTTACTGTTCACGCAATTCCGTGGTCTGCAGCTTGCTATCTCCGGCCTCTCTCTGCTGGTCCGCCGTTTAGATGTTTCTGTTCTCTCCAGGGTTCTCGCTTTTTGATGTTTTATCGTTAGTACAGAGCTGAGTATGTCTATCCCCTACCTATCCGCTGAAACAGCTAGTTTTAATTCGTAAATATACTAAAATTGCATCACTAAAAATACCACGGGGGAGCTCAGCACCAGAGCTTTCACACCCAGTCGCCATCTTGCTTTTACCTTAGGATCCGGCCTAGCAGATATACCTTTGTCTCTGGCTCTTTATAATGAGTTCTAACACTGCCCGCCTCTGTATACAGGAGGCAGTGCCACTGTTCATACCCCCATTCAGGGCTTTTTTTGTAGAAGAGACCATTTTCTCCTCATAAAGAAACAAAGCCTGCGGAGGGAAAATCAGTATGGCTTCTGAAAAGGGAAGTCCTGCCTCGCCAACCTTCTGAAATTTTTTGAGAAAGTGAACAAATATGTAGACAATGGTGACCCAATAGACATTATATACTTGGAAATTCAAAAGGCTTTTGACCAGGTACCTCACCAAAGATTCTTTAGTAAACTCAGCAGTCATGGGATAAGAGGACAGGCTCTCTTATAGATTAAAAACTGGTTAAATGACAGGAAGCAAAGAGTAGGAATCAATGGACAGTTCTCATAATGGAAGGAACTAAGCAGTGGGATCCCACAAGGATCAGTACTGGGTCCAGTACTATTTAACTTATTCATAAATGATCTGGAACTTGGGGTAAGTAGTGTAGTGGCCAAGTTTGCAGATAGCACAAAATTATTCAGGATGGTGAAAACCAAGGCTGACCGTGAAGAGCTCCAAGTAAAAACTGGTTAAATGACAGGAAGCAAAGAGTAGGAATCAATGGACAGTTCTCATAATGGAAGGAACTAAGCAGTGGGATCCCACAAGGATCAGTACTGGGTCCAGTACTATTTAACTTATTCATAAATGATCTGGAACTTGGGGTAAGTAGTGTAGTGGCCAAGTTTGCAGATAGCACAAAATTATTCAGGATGGTGAAAACCAAGGCTGACTGTGAAGAGCTCCAAGAGGATCTCCGCAAACTGGATGAGTGGGCGACAATGTGGCAAATGGAGTTCAGTGTTGGTAAGTGTAAGGTGATGCACATAAGGGCAAAAAAAATGCCAACTTCAAGTTAATGGGGGTCTGATCATGCTGAGACTGAGAGGGGTTTGTAATGGATAGCTCAATGAAAGTGCTGCAGCAGTGACAAAAAAACCCCTCTGTGTTAGGGTTTATTAGGAAACGGATTGAACATAAAACCACCAATATTATAATGACCCTATGACGAGGCCTCATTTGGAATACTGTGTACAGATCTGGTCACCGTATCTCAAAAAGGACATCACAGAGCTGGAAAAAGTACAGAAGAGGGCAACCAAGATGATTATGAGAGTGGAACCCCTTCCTATGAGGAAAGGCTGAAGAGTCTGGAACAATTAAGAGGAAATATGATAGAGGTTTATAAAAATACGCATGAGGTGAAGAGGGTTGACAAATGGAATTTTTTCTCCCTCTTTCACAATACTAGAACTCATGGGCATCATATGAAGCTGATAGGAAGGAGTTTCAGGACAGACAACAGGAAATATTTCCTTACACAGATGGTGATTAAAATGTGGAATTCACTGCCAGTGGAATTTGATGGCCATAGGAATAGATAGTTTTAAAAGGGGATTAGATAGATTCATGGACGATAGGTCTATTAGTGGCTACTAGCCATAGTGACTGAGAGGAACCTCCATGCTCAGAGGCAGTCAACCTCTGAACCCTAGAGCCAGGAGTCAACATCAGGGGAAGGTCTTGGCCTCTATCCCCTCTTGTTGGCCAGTGTGTGAGACAGGATGCTGGACTAGATGGACCACTGGTCTGATCCAGCAGGGCTCTTCTTATGTTGGTTCTTCCTGGATATTATAAGAAAGCCTTTATTATATATATAATTATGTATTCATAATGTAAGGTCAGTGTAGGATTTGACATATCACCTGTATTTACTTTTCCAGGCTTTATTCCCAGAAAAGCATCCTCAGGATTGCTGTGTCATTCATCCATTACCCATGTAATTCATTTTTGTAATTGCCTCGTTCTTTCTCACATTCTAATTATTAGGGAGTTTCACCGATAAAAATAAGCAATGTAATCAGGACTGTGGACAAGGTTATTTTGCAGTGTTAAAAGAGTACAAAATACATCTTTAAATGTACAAATATGCAAATATGTGTCTGATACATTAATGTAAGTAATTCTTGTATGTAGTTAAATGACAGCAGAAACAGTACAAATAAAAGCAACCCTCTTCTTTCATTTCTTCATGTAAAATTCACAGTCTAAATATATAAAGGAACATTTTTGCCATTGTCAATCTATTTTCTGCAAGTATCTTTCTGAGCTTTGTGCAAGAGACTCTTGGCTATATAAGTCCCTCTAGTGGTGTCCTGTATGTAACTGACAATCAAAAAGTCTTGGTTTCACACACCTGCGTTCTATTTCTTAAATGTATTCAACAAATATTCAAAGAGATATATATTATTTTATGTTTGGTATTCAATAACATGAGGTGGCTACCTTTGTGTATCTAGCACACATTATTCAGAGCCACAAAGGAGAGAATGAGATATATTTTCTATTGGACTAAAGTCTTTTATTGGAAGACTTACAGAATATAAACACGTGGTTAAATATGTGTATGTTTAATTAGCTTTATTTTTGTGATTCATGGAAACTTCTAATTCAAGTATATGTTGAAAATGGCATCAGGAATATGAAGATTGCATTACATTAATTAAATGAAATTCAATTCCTTATACAGTTATATGTTCAGAGATGACCAATCATGTTACTAAAAAAAATAGCTTGCACAGGGAAAGATTTTTTAAATTTAAAAGTGTGCCTTTTTATCATGCATCAAGCTAGGTTACTAAAAACAGAGGTGTATTAAATTCAGCACATTTCATAAATGGAAACGAAGCATGCTTTACAAAAGCATTTCCCAAAATAATATAGATTCCTGTGCATGTGCCACTCATTGCTAACCACAGTAGGCAGTAATCCTTAAATATATAAGGGCACCTTTCACTGGCATTGCTGAATATGGCAGAATATCAGTAGCATGCACTTCCACCCCACTGAAGTACTAGGATTTAAAGTACATGAAGTTAAGCAGGCAGTTTCACTACTTTTCTTGTGGTGGCCATGAAACCTATTGTATGTCATTCCTTCCCAGTTCCACAGTTCTGTGTAGATTCCATCACAATGAGGGTCTTCAATCCAAGTAGCAGAATTTAAAAACTAAATACAATATTTTAATTGCAACAAATCTTGATCATTAAAAACAAAATGGTTACGTTTTGTGAGCGCTCTCCCCTCTGTTTTCACACTCACCCATTATGATTTTAATGGACTGTAAGATTATGAAGGAAGGAGAAAATCAATTTCATTTGTAATGGTATTCTGTATTACGAAGGATGGTAATAATGCCATGATTATGATGTTCAAACTTATGAGTGCTAATATATACCACTAAAAATGTTAACAACATTCTTATATTGATGTACATCATGAAAAGCAAACATTGGTCTCTGCAGTTAGACTACTGCTGCATAAATTTCCAATGGAATATAACTGGTATAAATTAACAGGATTAATTTGTCTTTGAAATTATAGTTAAAACATTTCTTTCCTAGATAGATTTGTGATCACATTTTTAAATGCTGTGAATCATACTGCTCTGCATGAGAACCAAGGAAAAAATATTTCCTTCCTATTAAGAAGGCTTATTAGGGTGAAACATGGCAGTTGTATGAGATGACTCATCACAGTCTTCTAGATGAGTTCATCAAACATTTGCACAGCTGAAGGAAAAGTTTTTAACAGAAGGAAAATGAAAGGACAGATTTTCTCCTGGGATTTAGCTGTGGTTAGACTATAATATTAAATCCATTTATGGGACCTACATACTGTCATTCTATTCTGCTCTGCTCTGTGGGGGGGAGGCAGGCAGGCAAGCAGACAGACAAACAGATACACACACACCCTAAAGTTCAAGGCATGTAATAATACTTCCCTTATTTGTCCACTTTAGGCGCATAAATCAGGCTGATATTACTTATGGATGAACAACTGAAACCTCAGCAGAAAATTATGCCAGGTCCATCTACTGAATGCTGAGTACCAGGACTGGAACTCTAGCCACATATCTTAGGTTGAATTATGTTAAAAAAAACCTGTAAAGTTACAATCTAAAATCAAGGTGATGATTAAAAAAACAGTACCAAAGGAAATAAAAAACAATTTTAATGCATGTTTTTATGTTGTCTCCTGTCCCATCTTCATTCTCATCCTCATTCTCTACTGATGGCATTCAGTTCTGCTTTTTTTTTGTAACACAAAGTCTGAAGAGAGAAGTGAACACAATATTTAAATTGTTTATTTGGCAGTGACTAGCGCAGTTATGCAGAAATTGCTTCATTAAGCAGCTTTAATAGAACTTCCAAAATATGTTCCCTTCACCTTTTTTCCCCAAGATTTTTTTTCAATTACATTAGCAATTATATTAAAGCATGAGTGTCAGACTTAGCTACAGCAAGCACATTTAATATCAGCTGCTGTTTTCCTAGGTAAAAGCAGTGAATTCAAATTAGTTTAACTACAGAGAATTTGAAATTATTATTGGTAGAATCCTAAACAGAGTGATACCCTTCTAACTCCAATGAAGTAAATGGGCTTAAATGGAAGTAACTCTGCTTAGAATGTCATTCTTTTTATACTACTGGATCATGAGCACTTCAGAATGTAAAGTCTATGAAAACATGACTGCCTACAAGAGATTTAAAACGGTAGTCAATAGCCCTGATCAGCATAAATTTCAGGAAATAAGGGCTATATGGGTCAGTTTTCCTTCACATATTACTGAAACAAAGCAAAGATTGAAACTGTAATCCTAAATTAGAGGGGGTGTCCCATGGAATTCAGTGTAACATTTCTGGACACTGCAAAATGCTGTGGGCCTCATATACACAGAGCATGTTCTACAATCACCATTCATTTGGGAGACACAGGCATGCACTGTTACTTCTCCTGATACTAACATAAGGACTGCACATTTATTTATTGGTCCAGAATCCAACTAGCACTTTACTGTGTAATTCATTGACAGATTTGCCTGTGTAAACCCCAGTGAAATGAATGACATCCATAAATGGGCACTGTACCATGATGCTCCAGGGCAAGCGACTCTTTCAGTTAACATACTGCACAGGGCTGTTGTAAGAATAATTGAGATACACATTCCAAAGCAAGATCCTATTAAGCGAGAAGCCAAAGCCTGACTGAAGTTTTACAGGTTTTCTCATAGTTCGACAATTTTGTTATAATACATTATCCATGCTTAATGCTAGTAAATGGAACCAACCAGGCATTTAGCTAGTTCCCAGTTTAGATCTTTATCCACATTGTTAGAATGTCCCCCTCAGATGCTACAGAGATTAGACAGAGAGGTCACTAAAATACAGACTGCAAACAATCTGTAAACATGACCCTACTGGTAAATCCAGGATGCAATAAGAAGCAAATACAAATAAATCATGTAAACAAATGAGCATCCCTATTCGAAAGATGACAAATATAATACTTTGAAGGTCCAAAAATGGATCACATATCTCTGTTAACAGAAACTCTATATTTTATGATGTTGTGGACTTGGAAAAAGAAGTGTGACTCTAAACAACAGTTGCTGAGGGACAAGCAATAGGGAAACAACTGTTCCCTTTCTGTCCTGTTTCTAGGCTTTTCAAAGGCCAGTGTTGGAAACAGAATGCTGTACCTGACTAACTCTTGGTCTAAAACAGCAGGACAGTTCTTATAGTCTTACATGGCTGATGACAAATATGTCTTACATTCACAAAATCCCAAAGAGAGAAAAGGAAATCCAAATCTGGGAGACATATACTGTTAATACCTTTACATGTCCTTTTCAGTCATACCTAACAGCCAATAAGCATTGAGTAAGAATTCCCTTCAGCACACTGTAGTGTTGCAATAACTGATAGGGAAGAGGCAAAAGTATGCAAGTTCTTCCAAGCTTTTTAAGGTATGTCTTTCTTTTCAAGATCCTAAGGACCAAGACATATGTGACACTCAGGATTTTGTATTTGGAGACTGTGGCTTGGAAGGCTGATGGTTTTGATCAATGCTGTGTTCCAGCTGAAAGAGGGTTTAACTGTCCTTTCCCAAGCTGCTTCCCTGATCAGAAATCTAATATTCTTCTCATGTATCAGTCATTGCTGTTCATTGATAAAAATTATACAAGATACATAATCAAGATGTTCTATCAAAATCCATGTGTATGAAATACAGCATTATCTTACTTATTTTTAAATATTATTATTGTATTATTATTGAAAAGTAGAGTATTAATTAAAAGAAACTTACAATGTACCATTGGACAGGAGTGAACCTTCAGGAAGCAAGGAGGTTAAATCCCATATAACATAGAGACTAAAATGCTGATGGGTAGAACACCCTCTGAATCATGAGAGATTCCGGCCCCACAGGAGGCAGCCAATGGCATACCTCCTGGGGGCCGCCTTTGCCTCTGAAAGGGGGAACGCAGCCAGCCCGGTCCCGCAAGGCTGGCTCCGCTCTACCCCTGGCAGTTGCTTGCCTCGTGCTTGGCCCACTCACCCGCCCTGTATGTAGTGTAAGCACAGGTTGGTTGCCCCGTTTAATGGGGGGCTGGGTAAGAATTTTTTGTCCCCTTCTCTGATTGGCTATTGAGAAGGGGTCTTTTTTGCCTACCCTGCACTGCTGCCAGTGGATTGAGAAATTGGTTTGGGATGGTGCCTTGGGTTAGTTAGTCACTTTGTTAGGGCAGAATTAGGTTTAAATAAAGTTCAGCGGCTACGTAAGCACCAATCAATAACCCCTGGGGGGGTAGAGGGGTCTGCGGGATCAACCCTGCGGCCGTGCGGCCAGGTATGAGGCTTGCAGGCTGCCTATGGGGATGGCCACGATGGAAACACCGTGCGGTGGTGTTTGAGGGCTCCTGAAGGCACATCCCAATCATTGGCTCAGCTGGGTTTGCAACCGACTTACAGTTGGCTCCAACCCAGGGCCTTGGTGTCTTGCCTTTTATACAGTTAAGGATGAGGTCAAAGCAACACCAAGCCTTGACCATGCCACTGTTTCATGTTTGCCCTTACTGTTACTTTAATATGTTAATAAAGTGGCCTTATTTTATCCAGCCTTGGTTGTCTGACTCTTTCTTCCATCTGAGGGGGCAATAGATAATAGGGCTGTTTTTAGTTCAAGAAAAATGATGAGTAACTGCCTTCCTATACCAAGTTTGATGGCACTGTATTTGCTGGTATGATAGAAGTTTATAAATTATGAACATTGTGGAGAGAACTGAGGGAGAGAAAACCTTTTCCAACCTGTTCACAATGCTAGAAACTCAAGGTCACCTGATGAAACAATAGGTTCAAGCAGACAACAGGAAGTACTTTTTCACACAATAAATGTTGGAGAAGCGACAGCTTGCTAGGGGGCTGATTAGTTTAGTCCACTTGTACCCTAGGGAAAGCTTTGGGGCATTCTCTAGTGTTTAGGGTTCAATTGAAAGTTTTTCACTTGCAGTTCAGCCTACCTCTTGTTTCTCTCTCTGCTGTACAGTAGTATGTGTTAGCCACCAAATGAGAAGGGAGCACTCACTGGAGAAGACCCTGATGCTGGGAAAGATTGAAGGTCAAAGAAGATGAGGACGGCAAAGGATGAGATGGTTGGACAGTGTCATAGATGCAACGAACATGAAACTGAGCAAACTTCAAAGGACGGCGGAAGACCAGAAGGCCTGGCGGGAGCTGGTCCATGGGGTCGCGAAGAGTCGGACCCGACTGTGCGACTGAACAACAACAACAAGTATGTGTTAGAGCTTATGCTCTGAAGGCCCCTCTGTTGCCTTAATGGCCTGCACTCAGTTATTGTCTTTTTTTGCATAATCCTGTTGCAGTAAATTCATAGAAAGCGAACTCCAAAGCATGGATTGGATTTTTCATGGACTCTGCCAACAATAAATTCATAGCATCAGGATCTCTGCATGATGGTGTCATCACAACTATTTATATAGTTAACAAACTTGCCAAATATATATATACATGTCTTCAATTGTCTGTGAAAGCAACCTATTCTCTATAATTACTAAATGTAACCTCATGGTTCATATGCAGTGTACCACTAAGAACTTAGTGTTGGAGCTATGTGCTACCACAAAAATCTTTTGGCAAGGCAATTTGTGATGCATTTGTGATGCTTTCTTGAATATTTGAAGGTCCAAGGAACAACTTTGTAAGTAGTATGGATTTGCTTTGGAGCCAGTGTTTGTGTCCACCTTACATGACAAACAGATTGTTCAAAATTTCTACTGTTTTAGAAATTGGGGTTCTCACTGTTCAAAGGTTTGCAATACAGATCTTAGGTTATCCTTGATTATTTGTATGCCATAGCCTGCTGGTATTGTGGGGCAGAGCCGGTGGTAGAGAGCTTGACTTTCGTTTGTGTGCTGTGCCCAAAGATCTTTGCGCATGATTGCAAGAGGGTGAAATTTTTGTACAGTAATAGCAAAAACCATTTTCAGCTGAGATCAGATGTATACTCTATGGAAGGGATTTCAATTGTTCCTCACATTAGCATAGTGTCCTTTGGGAAGAATTGCTTCCTTTTATTGCAAACAATCTCAGCACGGTGAATAGAATCATATGTGTCACATCACACCAAAGAGTGAGATAATACCAGCAAAACAAAAGGCAGAGTTATTGTTCAAACAGAACATTCATCTGTGGTGATGATAAACATGTCTGCTCCTGGGCCTGGAGCTCTTTCTTCATTATGCTCTAGCTGGATAAGGGCAAAGATATATGTCTTGGTAATAAGTCTGGTTGTTGTTTGCATTTCTTGTTATTTGTACTGTGCCATGGTTTACAACCTCGGTGTTTTCTCATTTTCATCTACAACGCACCTGAGCTGAAAGGGGGGGTGGGGAAAAGCAACAACCAGGAAGATTAAAGTCTTTATGTGGGTACCATGTTAGATTGAGATAAACAGCAAGCAGCAAAACACCTTGGTTTCAGAAGTAATATATGTCTCCAAACCATGATTGTTTCTCCATTATTTTCTATTGTAAAATGCAAGTACAGTGCATAGGAATTGTTTTGGTTTCAGTGAACAAACAAGGGTAAGGAATATGGTTGGGGAAAAGGGTACAGTCATATCCTAGTCCCCAGTCCTGTGCATGCTTACACAGAAGTAAATCCTGTTATGTCACTCACAATAAAAATGTAATAAGATCTGCTCAACACTTATTTTCATGGGTATTGAAACTACTTTGGTAATAGAAAGTGCATCGGGGTATGCTGTTCCTCTCCCTCTCTTCAGCATGGCTGCCTTTACTTTGCATACAACTTTGCATTTTTTGTTAATGCAACATCAAATAGTGCAATTTTTGTAGCAAACTGTCATTTTTGCCTTCTGTACTATTTTAAGATCCAGTAGAGTCAAAACAAGCTATGGATTACAAGATCTTCAAGTCAAGATCTTAGTAAATGTATAAATTAACTTTAGTTAGATTTGTTGTCAAAGGCTTTCGCGGCTGGAGTTCATTAGTTGTTGTAGATTTTCCAGGCTGTATGGCCATGGTCTTGGCACTGTAGGACCTGATGTTTCACCAGCAGCTGTGCCTGGCATCCTCAGAGGTATAACACAGAAAGATGGAGTACTCTCTGTGTCAAGGTGACACAGAGAGACCTTAACACAGAGAATGTTTCATCTTTCTGTGATATACCTCTGAAGATGCCACTCACAGCTGCTGGCGAAACATCAGGTCCTACAGTGCCAAGACCATGGCCATACAGCCCGGAAAATCTACAGCAACTTATTTAGATTGTCAACTCCTCTTTCTTTTGGCTTCTGTTATGTTTTTGCTTAAAATATTAGGTACACTGATTACATTGTCCACTTTCCCTTCATATTGTACAAGGTTCAGGATCAGCA
>NW_015175361.1:1044844-1090335 GCF_001447785.1 Gekko japonicus | reverse complement strand
GGAATCAGTAATTCAGCTTCACCTTACATACTACATATGAAACCTAAAAGAAGCAGAATTATGATCATCTTAAATATTGCAGATGCTTAAAGAAACTGAAAATAGCATTAATATCAGAGGCTGTTAGGCTCTTATCAATTCCATGAAATGGCTGTTGAGCTCCATTAACAAAAAGAGATGTGTATGGTTGGGGGGTGGGGAGAGAAGATTCCACTGTCTCTGACACAATTTACTCTCAGCAAAAAATATTAGGTTGGATTCTGTAAATGGTACGAGAGAGTAAAATATGTGCATGGATTGGGAAACCTCCACATCGTTTCACCAGACCTTGCTCAGAAATTTCATGTTGTGCGGTAATAGGTAAGTTTTACAGCAGCTCTCATGCTTCAGCACGTACAAGTGTTGTGCAAATGGAAGCACATCGTAAGATTTACTGACCCAATTCTCTGAAGTGCCGTGCAAAACACTCCTTCTACGAATGCCTGCTGGATACAGAAGGGCACTTGTGGATCCAACCTATTGTGTTCAGTCTTGTAAAATGATTTTTAAGGGGGGAAACATAAGAAATGAATAGGGGAACCAAGGTATGGATTTGAAATGAGTGATGGAAGGGGAAACTGAAACCATTCAGTGTACTGAAAAGCAGTGTATTGAAAAGACGAAAACATGATTCTTCAGAGTCTGAAAATGAAACTGTAGAGAAGTAGCAGTAGAAAAGGTTAAGAGTCCAGTAGCATCCCAAAGATTAACAGAATTTGTGGTAGGGTATGAGCTTTCATGAGTCACTACTGAGTTTAGTGAATGGAAGCTCATACCTCACCAGAAATTTTTATTAGTCTTTAAGGAGCTACTGGACTCTTACTCTTTTCTACTCCTGCAGACAGATTATCAAAGCTACCCATCTTGATCTATCTCTGTAGAGAAGTAGAGCACAATTATTGTAAGCACAACTATTGCAAGCACTGATGAAAAATAGAAGGAGGAGGAGGAGGAAGAGTTCTTCTTGTTGTTCTTAGAGGAGGAGGAGACTGGATTTATAACCCACCCTTCACTTGGAGTCTCAGAGCAGTTTACAATCTCTTTCACTTTCTTTCTCCACAACAGACACCCTGTGAAGTAGGTGGGGGTGAGAGAGAGAACTGCTCCAGAGAACAGCTCTGTGAGAACTGTGCCTGACCTAAGGTCACTCAAGGTCACCCAGCAGCAGGGGTAACTTCTCTGAAATGAGGGGACATGTGAAGAGGAAACTGAAAGGAAAAGTAAAAAGGGTCAAAACCATTGGAGAAGCTTGGAGACTATTTAAAACTACAATCCTAGAAGCTCGGATAAAATATATACTGAGGTTAGGAAAGGCACAAATATGTATAGAAAAAGGCCTGCATGGTTAACAAACAAAGTAATGGAAGCTGTAAAAGGGGGACCCAATCAGGGCTCTTTTTGTAGAAAAAGCCCAGCAGGAACTCATTAGCATAATAGGCCACACCCAACAGCAGGAACTCATTAGCATATTGGGCCACACCCCTGACAGCACAGCTAATTAGCACATTAGGCCGCACCCACGTTACCAGAAGTGTGGTCATCCAGCCACACCCACCTTTTGCTTCTTATTCTGTTTACCTTGTTTTCCTAAGTAAGCTCAATAGTCATGGGATAAAAGGACATACCCTCTTGTGGATTAAAACCTGGCTAATTAATAGGAAACAGGGAGTGAGTATAAATTGGCAATTTTCACAGTGGAGGGTAGTAAGCAGTGGGGTACCACAAAGCTCAGTACTGGGTCTGATGCTTCTTAACTGGTTCATTAATTATTTGGAGTTGAGAGTAAGCAGTGAAGTGGCTAAATTTGTGGATAACATGAAATCGTTCAGGGTGGTGAGAACCAGTGAGGATTGTGAGGCACTCCAAATGAAGCTGTCGAGGATGGGCAAGTGGGCGTCAACGTGGCAAATGGGGTTCAGTGTGGCCAAGTGCAAAGTGATACACTTTGGGGCCAAAAATGGAGCAGAGGTCCATCAGTGGCTATAAGCCACCAACTATAAATACACGTTGATGGGGTCCGAACTGGCTGAGACTGACCAAGAGAGAGATCTTGGAGTTGTAGCAGATTACACACTGAAAATGTCAAGACAGTGTGCGGCTGCAATAAAAAAGGCCAATGGTATGCTGGGGATTATTAGGAAGGAAATTTAAAACAAATCAGCCAGTATCATAATGCCCCTGTATAAATTGATGGTGCAACCTCATTTGGAATATTGTGTGCAATTCTGGTCACCACACCTCAAAAAGGATATTATAGCATTAGAAAAAATTCAGAAAAGGGCAACTAGAATGATAAAAGGGTTGGAACACTTTCCCTGTGATGAAAGGTTAAACCGCTTGGGCCTCCTTAGTTTGGAGAAATGAAAACTGAGGGGTGACATGATCAAGGTTTACAAGATTTATGCATGGGATAGAGCAGGTAGAGAAAGAAGTACTTTTCTCCCTTTCTTACAATACAAGAACTCATGGATACTCAATGAAATTGCTGAGCAGTCAGGTTAGAATGGATAAAAGGAAGTACTTCTTCATCCAAAGAGTGATTAACACGTGGAATTCACTGCCACAGGAAGTGTTGGTGGCTACAAGCATGGACGGCTTCAAGGGGGAATTGGATAAACATATGCAGCAGAGGTCCATCAGTGGCTATAAGCTACAAAGTATAGATAGGAACTCTTGGTCTGGGGCAAGTGTTGTTCTGTATTCTTGGTGCTTGGGGGGGGCAACAGTGAGAGGGCTTCTAGTATCCTGGCCCCACTGGTGGACCTCCTGATGGCACCTGGTATTTTTGGCCACTATGTGACAGAGTGTTGGACTGGATGGGCCATTGGCCTGATTCAACATTGGCTTCTCTTATGTTCTTATGTTCTTAAGTGGTTCTTCCAGGTTAGAGTGAGCACACTTAACTACTACACCAAACTGGCAATGACTTCAAGTTGCACAAAACAACTGTCACAAATAATTCTAATTCTGTAAAGCTTTGGATAATGGAGATAGAAAGCAATGAAGTTTCCTTGGCTATTTTAACTGAATATTCTGATGGTGCTCAAACATGCTAGAATAGATAAAGCACACCAACGAAAGTAGCCAACTGCATGAACTGGTTCATTAGAAGATGAGTGTTTTACTAACAATGTATCCGGCCCATAGTAGAAAGCTATCAGACTAACTGTGTAGTCTTAAACAGAGTCACCCCCTGCTAAACCCAGTGACTTCAAAACAGGATTTCACTCCACTTAAGGTGTACTTTTAGGACTGCACTCATGATGGTACACATTAAAATGGAGTTACCAATGGATGCAGATTAAGTATATGAAGGGTAGTATTATAAATAATCTTAGATTTTATACATGAAGCTAAACTGCATTCTGGATTTACCTATGGGCCAGAATCCTATGGAACTTTTACACCAACGGTAGTGTAGTCCTCTGGGACAAAGAGCCTCCTAAGGCTCTTGTCAAAAAACAAAAACATAAACACCTCTCTGACTGGTGGAAACAAAACACCGTAGGTAGTGTTTTTCTCTAAAGCAGTGCATGTATAATATCCCAGTATCAGGTTAGCCAATGAAATCTTAAGATTTAAAATGTTTCTTTCTTTTAACATTTCTTCTCTAGTAAATTTTAAGAGAGAGGTTTCCACAGTGAAAAATACAGATTTGCAAGCTCTGTTTCACCACTCCTGTTCCCAGCTAAGAATAGATCTTATCTATCTTTGGAGCCAAAATATATTTTTAAAATCTTATATTTAATTTTAAAGTTATTCTCTTTGATGTTTTACTGCAATGTCTTTGATTTCTTCCACATGCCACAAACAAGAGATGTGACCTTTCTGTCAAATGTTTTTTTTCCTATTCATGGTGACATATTACTCATATGCTTTCATAAGATATAAAATCCCAAAATTACTAATGTTATTGAACCCTTATTTCACTGAACATACAGTGGCATTAATAGCTACAAAAATAGAGCATGTAGTGCACTGCTGGGAGGACTTCTGTTCAGTTTTATAAAAGTGAAGGCCTGAGTTAAGTAACTCATTTTCTTCACTTCTGAAAACAGTCGCAAAGAATTTAACACATCTAATTGACAGTGTATACAAAACATTGACAAGTGACTCAAGACACCAATGCAGGACCATTTAAACTGAATGGCTGAAGTCTGAAATTTGGATAGAGAGACTGTGGAATGGGGGGGCAGCATTAATGCCTATCGGAGAAACAGTAGATCTAATTTATTAATAGAACTACAGCTCTGTATTTTAAAAGTTAATACTACATTCAGTTTTCAAAAACTAAAGATGTGATCCTTACTTAAATCAGAGGGGCTTATTTCCGAGCAAACATGTTTAGGATCACAATATGCTCAAAATATAATGGTGACTTAAGGAATATATCTAGAGATGTTAGTCTACTGAAGCATGCCACCTCAAAGACTCACAAAATTTGGTTCAGCATAAGTTTTTATGAAGCAAAGTTCACTTCTTTAGATGCACAGAGGGTACAATGATTGGGTATATGGAGTGAACATGCTTATGCTGAAAAAGTGCTGCTGGACTCCTGTTTAGATTTTTTAAAGTTTTTTTTAATACCAATACAGTTAATTTTTTAAAAATGTGTTTGCACACGAAAGCTTATACCGTGAATAAACCTTTGTTGGTCTTAAAGGTGCCACTAGTCTCAAACTTTGTTCTGCTGCTTCAGACCAACATGGCTACCCACTTGAATCTACATTCTACTACTAATTCCTTTAGGGATATTTTATTAAAATATAGAACATGCTACGGTTGTTGACTTCTTTTTTTAAAAAAGGAACACATTCGTTTTAAACAGACTATACAACTGGGTTGGGATCACAGTGCCCTTTAATACCTGGAGCAGGGTCAAACTTTCAGGTAATCTCATTGCACATTACATCCTGAAGAATGGCTTACAAGACAGCCACAAAGAATTTTGATCTATACACTACAGTTTTAAAAAAAATACTGTGCTCCCTCCAGATCTAGACAAGATGCTGACAGAAGATTGCAGACTAAAGAGTGCTTCACAGCTGCCTCCTCTGTAGTTTTCCTGACTAATAAATGGTTTATAAGCATGCCATCAATGTGTGCCAGTCAGCAAATTTTGCTTTGTCTGTATTTCTATACATTTTTAAAAGCAGGGGGGAAATCACTGAAAAATAGGATAGTTTGATAGCTCCTCTTCACTCTGAAGACAGTTAATTAACATCAAAAAGAATACAAGAAAACTTTTGTGTGTGTCGATGTGAAGAGCAGGTTGACATGATTAAAGCTATTCCTTTGATTGAGTCCTAAGGAGTGTGTGTGTGTGGGGGGGATCCAGTGTACATTTTAGCTTTGGACAAAATACAATTTTAAAGTAATATTGAAAACTGTTTAGGGAAGTGTGTGTCTATGTGTGAGTGCATGTTTGTCCATTTTCAATATAAATTTCTGTATTCTAGTTCTTCTAGATCAATGTCACCAAAAATACAAAGTACCTTCTGATAACGATGACATTTCAAGGAGGTGGCTTTTGTTTTTATTCTTTTGTGTTTCTTTTCTTTTTTGTATCTTGGGTTTCTTTTGTGTATCTATAACATTTATATGAGTTTGCATTTGTATGATTTTGACATTTTTATGATTATTGTAGGACACACAAAGTTTAAATTTAATTATCTGTATAATTATCTGTATAAGGGGATTTATGGAAATATAACTAAGACTTGAACATTTTCAGGTGTGGTGAAGGCAATTCACCAATAAAACAATAAATTACACCACTCTCTTCACTGTACCCTTGCATGGTTGTTTCCTGTATCTTGTACAGTTCAAGGTTATTTGGAGTTCAGCCTTTACTCTGCTTGATAGTGGAAAGCAGCATTTTTCCTGTAATATTCTGTGTAGTTCTGTGCAGAGTTAAACCTTTCTATGCCCACTGTCTTCAGGATTCTGCTTAGGAGTCTGCTGCCAGTCAGTCACTTTTTTGGGTAGCCTGTGACATGGCATGTGTGTTTGTGTGTTTAAAGCTACACAAATTAAGATACTGTCCTCAGGCAATGGTTCATGTGACCACACCTGTGGATGGTAGTAATCTTAAATGTTTCACTAGGAATGATCAAAACATGAAGACATAGATTTCTAGGATGGACACACTATTTAATTCCTATGATCATGTGGTTATAAATAGTGGAGGGGGCCATAGTTCAGTGACTGAACATACATTTTGCATTCATAACTATAATCTTGAGCTAAAAGGATCTTAGGTAGCAGGCCTAGAAAAAGATTCTTCTCTGTGGCCTCAAAGACCTGCTGCCAGTCAAAGCAAAAACACTGAGTTGTGGCAGATCACTATCTATCACCAATAGAAATATTGCAGATGCAAACTTTCATTTCCCCCCCATCTGATTATGTTGTATCCTTTGGTTCTCATTTGATGCCATTTGAAAGGCACAGGCTGTAGCTATCACTGCATGGATGTACAGGGACACCCCCATGACCTTGCCACTGGACGCCATTGTTCTACTGCCATCCCACTCTACCCATACATCTGACCTTCTTATGCTTTGTTATTTTCCATCAGGGCATTCCCTTTGTCTCATTCGGTGGCCCTATTTACTCCTCAGTGTAATTTTCCCCCATTTCATATTAGTTCTTAGTTCATTAGTATTTTATAGCACTTTCCTGAGGCGCTCAAAGTGCTTCCCATACATTATCTCAGTCAACCTTACTGTAGAATATTTCTGTATTATTGTCCTCATATCACAGATTTGGGATGTGGTGTACTCAGTCCACACATTTAAACTAGAGGTACCCAGCACATAGTTTTAACCCAATATATTTCACCACCTCACTTGTTTCTAATATGCCTTATCTTTCTTCTGAGGCACAGACATGCTGAAAAGTCCTAAAAATCTAGCATACATTTTTACGTGGCTTGTACTTTCACTCATGGCAACAGGGTTTAAAAGGTATCCATTCAAAATATGTGCCTTGTATTTATCATTAACATGTGTTTTCTGAATGAATCACACCTCATTCATTAGAGGCCTCTGGAGTCTGGATCTTGCGCCTTTTACCCACCTCCAAATCCTCAGCCCCGAGATCCATTTGATTTCCAAGTCAGTCACGTGGGACGCTCAATCCGCACTGTTTCTGCAACTCACCTCGGACCTTACAGGGCGGCCCCGATGCCACTGCAGGCCAGCCAGCTCCCAAGACACAGAAATGCTGCTCCTGAAGCCGCCTTGCACCCTGGGTGTGTGTGTGTGTGGCATGATATGAGTCCCCTGCATTTGTGGTATTACCGCCTGCCTGGGCTTCAAGGGGTATTTGAAGGGGTGCTGCTTGCACCCAGCGGAGAGGGCACAGGAGGAGTTCCTTGCATCCGTGCTGGGCTGCAGGCGGCAACCCTTCCGCAGCCCGTCTGACCCAGTTGCAGGGGGTATGGGCGGAGGCAGCACGGCGGAGGGCATTTGGCATGGCGCAGAAATGCCTTGAGCGGCGGTGCCCACCACCTTCTCCGTGACCTTAGCCTTGAACGTTCTGAGCGAGAGGGGGAAAGAGGGGGGGGATCGTTACTCCGTAATGACCGAACGAGCCTGTCTGGGGGCAGGAATGGGGGCGGGGAGGGGAGAGACAGCAAAAGATAACAAATCGCCACATATACCTCAAGGATTACCAGTATCCTTTTAATATAAAGCAATTTTAAAGTTTAGCCACAGCCGCCTGCCAAAAACAAAGTCGAGAGCTCCCCCCTCTTTTTTTTGTCTTGTCAACTAACCCCCTCTAGTGCTGAATAGGCTGTATTTGACCTGCGGGCTGCTCACAGCTTCCAAGCTACGCGAGCTCTTCCTTCTGCCTCCTGCACGGCACATCCGTACGTACTGCTCTCACCTCTTCTCAATAGAACAACTGAGGCGGTGACAACAAGAGTCCAATTCCTCCCCCCCCCTTTTTTTCTTCTTCTCCTCTTTTCTCCCTTCCCACGCACCCGTCTAAGGATCCAGGCATATCACTGTGTCCCACCCCCTCCTTTCTCCCCCCCCACCCCGGGTTTGGCGGGGAAGGAGAGCGCGAGAGGGATTTCTGCAGCAAGCGGTGGCTGCTGCCTGGAATGTTTGCCTGCCCGGAAAACCTCCGCCACCTTCCTGCCGGCTGGGGCGCCAGGTAGCGTTGATCCGGCTTCTTTCTTCCGAGAGCCATTTGGGTTCCAAAAACAGCACGCCCAAAGAAGCAAGACAGGGGAGTCGTCGAGCCCCGCACCGAAGCCGATGGGAAGGCACGGAGATGCCGGTGGGCTCCGGGAGGACCAGCCCGACTGAGTCTGCTGGGCGACTGCTTGGCGTCCGGAAGCCCCCGTCCCAAGCAAGGAGAGTCCGGCGCGGCGGAGGGGAAAGCCTGCTTGGCAAGTTTCCTTGACGTGTCAGGCAACGCGGGGAGCTGTCCAGCATTTCAGCACCTTCCCCCCGCGCCTGGAGAAGCTCTGGGGAGGGATCTTCCCACCAAGGGCGGAAATTGGATTCCCGGGAGCCGTCCCTCTTGGGCAGACGGAGGGGGGTGGGGTGTCGGGCGATGTGCAACGGGGTCCGGAGATGCTGCTGGGCAGGAGGCTGCGGCGGCGGGTTTTGCGAGTGAACAAGCTGCTCCCGAAGGGCTGAAACCGACGCAAAAAGGGAGAGGGGCAGTCGGCTGGGCACCGCCGGATCGGGTGCTTCCCCCTTTCACACCGACGCACGCACGCACACTCACACGCATTGCGCCCGAGCCAGAGAAAGTTTGCCTCCTGCACTCTTTGCCACCCGAGCGAGCCTTCGTTCCCCAGGTTTCGGCGTGTCCCTTGGTGCTGCTGGGAGACCGGCGAGCTGTTTCCAGGACGCCACCCCTCCGGCCACAGTGGATGCAGTTTCTACAGCTCTGGGAGGACCGGCTATCCTGGACCCCCTCTTGCCCTTGGGGCCTCGGGCACCGTTCATTAGCCTGGAGGAGGGAGAGACCGTGAGGCCCCCACCCCTTTTCTGGGGCCAGGACCAGGGGCTTATTCAGCAGCCATGGAGAGCTGTGAAATGAGGGTCTTCCTCTGGAAATTTATCTTGGTCTTCCCTCTGCTGACGGTGTGGCCAGGAGGCTGCAGTCACGTCTCCAGCAACCAAGGTAAAGGGAAGCCGTTGGGTGTGGGAAGGGATGGGCTGTGGGGAGAGTGCTGCAGGTGCAAACCAAAATCAACTGGCCCCCTTCCTGAAGCTCAGGGTGGCTGCTGGGCAAAGCCATGAAAGGATCGCTGGTTTGTCTTGGTGGGTTCCTGGGAACCTTTCCTCTTGTCTTCTGTCTCTGTCGATTGATTTGCCCCACTTAGGGGACTGATGGAGGGGAAAGCCTTTGCATTCTAATGCAGGATGGAGTGGAAGGCAGGCTCAGGTGGTAATTGCAGGATTTCCCATGCCTGAGCCACAGTGGAGGGTCAATTATTCCTAAGGCTGAGGAGTGATCTGAAGCTCTGCCATTGATTAGGCACTACAGTGAAACTTCAGAAGCACTCAGCTCTCCATTTACACTAATATCTTGTTTTCTTCATGGCCTGAAAATAGATCACAAGCATGCAGTGTTTCTTCTTGATTGAAAGCATTGATGTACTTTCCACAGAATTCTTAAAGGTGGGTGCATAAGTTGTGCAATTAATGTTTAAGAAGTCCAGAGAGGATCTTTTGCAGCTGTGTTACTAAATGGTACTTTGAAAGCCAATGCCTCTAGGTTTTGCTCTTAATTTTCCCCTCACCCCCCTGCCAAAAAGTCCCCCTCTTCTTCCCATGGCCTACTTAACAACATACTTGATTCACATGACTAGCTTGGATGTCTTCCAGTGAAATCCAAATGCCGGACATACTTTCGCCCATCTCTGGAACTCTGAAGGCCCTCCTTGCTATTGCACCTTCTCATACATCCCCCCAACAGACCCTATTCATAATGTTAGCATCAAGTATTCCCAAAGTGGCAGTTGCATGCAAGGGACAACACTGGAAACCCCCATGTGTCCACAAAGTGAATGTGTGCATGGAACTCCCTGGATCCTGTGTTGTTTTCAGTGGCAAAAGTATTTTTTACAAAATATTAACATACTCATTTGATACAATATCTGGAACTCTGTACAAATGTTTTTAATGTTATTCTAACTAATCCTAATGTTATTTATATTATTCTTTTACCATGCAAAATGCTATTAGTACTTTCGTCTGGTTTGTCCTGACACTGGCTTTGTATCTAGGTCATCAGTTTTTACCTTTTACAACAGGGAAAATGAGGCTGAACATAGGTGACTTAACATAGACCAGCCAATGGTTCAGCATATATTTGAACCCTACAGCTCAATCCTTCATTCAATAGACATCAGCTCTTCAGTTTAGACCACAAACTGAGTTACAGGTCAACCTGCACTGAAATATATAATGGTTCATTGACTATTTTCTTTTGTCTTTCAAAATTATTTTTAAAAAGAGAAAGATAAAGAGAAGGAAAAGGGAAAGGCAATAAGGAAGCAGATCAATGGACATATGTAGTAAAAAGTGAAAGATAGGTTCCGTGTAGCAGGCAAAGCTTATAGGTAGTTTCCAGACCTGAAAAGACTACTGCTGACTATATTATCTCTTCTACTGTAAACCCCCTGGGTGTCCAAAATAGCCCGGATCATTGCTTTTATGGGGCCAACTATGACAAAACTTTCAAGCAGATCTTGTTCTTCTCAGGAGATTTCTAAGTCAAAAGCTTGATATCTTGTGCTTACAATATAATTGGTCTCATGAAAGGTATTATCTGAGCCATTCCAGATCCCACTTTTCTGTCTATTGGGAAACTCATGGCAACCAGTCTTGTTACTATTTAGCGACCTGTGGCCACGCTTGCTGACAAGAAAAGCCACAGACTGTCAACAGATGAACTCCTATTGCTTTCTGTGAGCACAGAATTCTACTATTACAGGAGACAGTGGGGGGTATAATCTTCAAAGCAGGATTTTACTGGAAAATTCTTCCTATTTGGCTATATTTGAGAGTGCTATAAAACATTTAAAGTAGTATGAAAGAATCACTCTGCCTTATTAAGGCCAAAGACTGTGAAGACTGAGATTTGTAATTGCAGAAGCAAAGTTGTTTGGAATGGAAAGATGAATATGAGCATATGACTCTCCTTGATACTAAGACCATTGGTCCATCTAGGACTCTGTGCACTCTGGCTGGCACCATCTCTCCTGGATCTCAGGCAGAAAAGGGTGTTTTCAAAAACCTGCTACCACTGATCTTTAAATGGAAAATGACAGGGAGTGAAATTGGAATCTTCTGCATGCAAGGCATGTGCTCGGCAACATATAAATATTGTGGTCTTAAACATACATCAAAATCCTTCTAATTCTAAAGGCTTTCAGAGTTGGTCTTAAGCCATGATGTGCATGATGTAATTCTCTTACCATGATAAAATTTAGTTCTCCAACACCCTTCATACAGTTACAGTACCATCCTAAACAGATAGTTCGATGTATGCTAATTGCTGAAGAAGTGTGCTTGCTTATACCCGAAAGCTTATACCTTGAATAAAACATTGTTGGTCTTAAAGGTGTCACTGGACTCAAATTTTGATCATAAGCAGAGTTATACCCTAGTAAATTGATTGAAGTCAATTTGCTTGGAAAGGAGCAACTCTCCTTAGGATTGCACTATTAGATCACACTGTTAGATCACATACAGTGTTATGCCTAGTTTTATTAAACATAAGTGAGTAAAGAGGTAGTGCCTGGCTTCTACAATGGCTTCTGCTTTGATATCCTTGACACCTGACAGTCAGCCTAGCCTGTTAGCCTTTTAGGCCAACCCTTTATTATATCTGTGCTCAATGTAGCATCTATCATACTGTTGACTAATAAACCAAGGAAGGTCATCCAAAATTAATGTCAAAGGAAAATTTATTTAATTTTATTATTATATTTCTACCCCGCCCTCCCCGCAAACGGGCTCAGGGCGGCTCACAAAAATTGATGACACAAACTACTTATTTTGTGATATTGAACATCATGGCAAAGTAAAAACCATTTCCTCAATATGTTCATGTCAAGGGGGTGTACAAAGTATAACATGCTATATGAGAAACATCATTACATTTTGCAAAGAACATAATTCTTCTACTGTTAGGTTCGTGTGATGGCAGAACAAAACTGTGTAGTTTGATCTCTTAAACTTTTCACCAACATTCCACCAAAAAATAACAATTAACTATTTGTTTGAATTCATTTTACCCACTTTCACTGTAGGTATTGAACTATTAAATTATAGAAAAATTGTATTTCAATATATATTCTAAGACATTAGACAGAACTTTGTGATAAGCTACTTGATATTTCCCTAATTCTTTTTTGTTGTCATATTAGAAAGAACAAGACAGGAGCTAGAAAACTAATAAAAATCCATTTTGATTATTATAGGTCCCTGTATTTCTTATATGATTTGTTAATTCTGACATTTATTTTTATAAATAAATAAATCTGCTAAAATTAAAGGTCAAATATAACAACCACATTATGATCATGTGCTTATGTGCTACCTTTCCAGCAAACAGGATAATTTAAAGCAGAAATCATGATTAATGCGTAACAGTCAGTACAGTGTCACGTGATAATAATATAAACACAATACAATCACTAGAACGAAGTCTCCACTGGAGACTTAGAAGGGTGTAAATCTCTTTAGGATTGCACTGTAAAGCACCAATCAGAGACTGCTCAAAGGGATCACATTCTTATATAAAATCTGTTTTTGCAGCTTACGGCCAATCTAACAAAAAAGTTTTATATCACCCCAGAGACTCTGTGAAGGACTTCACCTTTTCACATCTTTGAGAATCCATACCAAATGATGGAGGCTGCTACAGAAAAGGCCTTGCTTCTGCCTTTAACTTTACCTGATGCATGAAAGATGCCAGCAGTATAGCTTGCTGGTTAAAACTTAGCTGGTGGCAGAAATCATAGGAGAAAAGGCTTTTCCATAACAGTTCAAAGTACTTTACCTACTGGACAGTTCTGAATGGTGTGTTTGGCCATTCCCCATGGTAGTTTGCCCAAATTGCTACATATTTATACAAAAAATCCTATAGAATACACTGATGGAGTGGTACCTCTTGAGCACCAAGGAAGGGTAAATATTAATAACCTATCCCATGGGATGTACTATATAAAGAGTTTACCGGGAGAAGGAGCTACAGGAAAGAAGTAGCTAGGATGGTCTGGTACTATAACAGTGAATTGGTAGTAATCCACACACTAACCTAGAATTGGTAGTAATCCACACACTAACTAATGCCATCGTTACACTTTCTGCAATACAAAGGAACGTTTGGTCTCTGTGTGAGAAATCATTTGTTAATGCTACCAGGGAGTTCATAGCTAGACTAAGTTTTGAAATGAGGACATATGAGGATGGAATTCCATTTTTTAACAGTTACATCAGGAAGATATCGGAGTATAAATTATTCAAAGACATGATGCATATTTTGTTCACAGTCACTACAGCAGATTACCATCGCCAGCCGGCCGATAAACATGATCCTGCTTAGGATCACACTGCAACTACACCTGAATGACTAATGGTAATTTATTTTTAGCTTTTATATGAGACAATCTTCATGTGTCATAACAATAACTTCAGAAATTGACCTGTTTTAAGACAATAAGCAAAGAGTTAAAGCATTTGTATCTTACTCTATTAGCTTTAATGAAATTGTTATTTAAAGTGCACGAGTTAGAAAGGTATAACTCTGCTTAGGATGACACTGAGAGGCTACAACTGTAACAACATTTGCCTGTTAATAAAGTCAGGACTTACTTCTGAATAAATGGATTAGATAGCATTGTCATTCTTACACTTGCGTGCAAGGTGAGAAACTTACTTTCTCCCATGCAGATGGAGGTTGTATTTGCTTTTTTTTCTAACAAATATATAATTTTGAAATTTATTATATTATCTATTTATTTAAAACATTTATTAGCTGTCTTTCTACCATGCAGCACTCAGAGAGGCTTACAATGTAAATAAAACCATGATTATAAAATATATAAAAGAACACAATTTAAAATCTCAATTATGACTGCCAATAAATAAAAACTGAATTTTGAAAGGACATATAATCCCAATGGATGGTACAAATCCATAGACTCAAGAGGTTACAGTTGTTTCTTCTTTACTGTTCTAATAAACCAGAAGCTTTAGTTCTTTAAATTTTGTTCCTGAGTTCCACGTTTTTTTTTGTTTCCTTCTTCCTTGTGAATCAATGGAATGGTGCCCTGTTCTATCTGTGGCAAGGCTGACTGAAACAATAGTATTGACCAAGGAGTGAACTTCTTCATTCATCTTAACTGAGTGGTAACTTCAAAAATAAATTGTGTCCAAGGTAAGGACTGGTCTCCACTCCTGAAAAGATATGTGTACAACCCAGATAATTGCTCACAGAGCTCTTTGCACAAGCACTGCATCAAAAGTCAAATCCAAACCAAGGCTTTGTGAGCTCTACTTGGAAATAGTTTTTTTTCCCCATTCCATACTTTTCTACAATTAGTGTTTAACCTATAACATCGATAAAACAAGATTTAAGCATTGATTTTATGTATATGACCATTTGGATTACAAGTTTATAACAGATTCGTTCTCTTTAATTTAAAGAAAACAGGATCAGATTTTTACCTTGGGGGGGAAACAGTTATCATAAATAGGAACTAAATTACCTGGATTGGGTTTGTTCCACAATGGATTACAGAGTTTTTAGCTAAGGTGAATAACAGACTGAGGAAAAGAACATGAATGCATTTCCAAAAATGTGACACATGTTGAGACAACACAGTGGGTTCAAATTTCTGATGAATAAAAAAGTCACAGATTATAAGAGGCTTCATCCAGTCCTGCTACTGCCACTTAGCATTATTGCAGTGCCAGAATCTACTTCATACAAACAGTTATCCCCTCAGCTAACTGGAGAGAATTAGCACTGCAATGACAAATCACTCAGCATCTCCTGGCAAACCTTATGAAGAGAGCCTTCAATCATTTTCCAGTGTATGCAGAAGCTTCCATATTTTAAGTGCATCACACAGCCAAGAATACTACAAGTCTGCTTTTAAAGAGGTTAACAAGAAGCCATAGCAATGACCAGATCATATTTTAGAAATTATGTGTTGTGTCCATGGTATTTATAGAGGTAGACTTGCTGAATGTCTGTGAAAAATCTTGAGATGGGGGGGGGGATCCAACTGCACCTCTCAAAATGTCCCGCTCCAAGATTCTGTTACCCCAGGGCTTGTGCAGACTCATTTTACTGCCCTCTTTTATTTTAACTGATTCCTAGTTACTGTTAATATTGTATCCAGGGCTGCTTCCAGGTTTAGGAGGCTCTGAACAGAGAGTGCCTTCAGCACCCCTCTCCTCTGACCACCACCAGGATCCCCTCTCATGCCTTCCTTCCAGCCCACCTACATCCCCACTGCCTGTGTGACTGGATGTGGCAGAAACTGCAAGTCCTAGCCCCACTGCCCCAAGGTTGGCTGCCCTGTATATCACCCTCCAGAGCCCCTACAGGGGAGGGACCTTCCTTTGGTCATGCAGGGAGCATATCCTGCATAACCAGCACTATGTTCCCTAGCCAATGCTTCAATGCCAGCAGCCAGCTATGACAGTTATGCTCTCTACAGTACAATCAAGGACACTCAGTATACAGAACAATCAAGGACACTCTGAAAGCATAGGGTGGGAGGGTGAGTCTTCGCAGAGAAAGAGTTCCAGAATGGCACACTACCCTAAACCAGTTCCAGTCCAACCCAAGCTGTGAACCAGAAAGAAACCTAGGGATCCAGGTCCCCTTCCTTGCACTGGGCTGGCCCCTTGGAGGCAGGCTACAGGAAGCTGCTTGACAGCTACCTGGCTTACAGTGAAGCCAGGCCCATCCCCCCAGAGTTTCCTTGCTTCCCTCCTCCCATAGGCACAAATGGCCCCTCCAACTACATGGTCAGGAGCCTTGGTCAGGAGCCTGTCTTACTATTAAAATAGTGCCAGTCAAGGAAACAAGGGAAAGAATTTGAAATCCCCCAAGATTCCCTTTCCAGAATTCTCAAACTTGTCAGAGGATTGGGCCGGCTGATTCTGATTTCCTTTTTTATTTTACCCAACACTTAGGTGTTCTCAACATTCTGTCCCTTCTGGAGTATTTTGGAATTGTTTCCCCCCCATTAATATATACATTCATATTGTTCTTCATACCTTAACAAGTCAACCAAGCAAGCTGACGCCCTTACTTTGTGTGTTTTCATTATTCACACAGGCATGGGTGTTTATGGGGCCAAGGGAGAGCTTGCCCCCTCTGAAATATGAAAGCCACATTGTATTCTTAAAGCATGCTTTATATGCATACAAATATTATGTTAGTTTAAAGCCGCGTGGTCTTGTAATTGATGTAAAAACATGTCAATGATGAAAAAGTCATTGCTGAAGAAACCAGTGTAATGTTTGAATTTATTTGCCTATTGTGTATGTCTCTATATGTGCTGAAATATGAAAGCCGCATTGTATTCTTAAAGCATATTTTATATGCATACAAATATTATGTTAGTTTAAAGCCGCGTGGTCTTGTAATTGATGTAAAAACATGCCAATGATGAAAAGGTCATTGGTAAAGAAACCAGGGTAATGTTTGAATTTACTTGCCTATTGTGTATGTCTCTATATGTAGTAAAATGTAAGTCTGTCACTTGGGAGAGGTAGAACAAGGGATGGATACATATGGTTTCTTCACCTACTTTGCATACAAAATATGCAAGGTTCAATCTTGCTTGTTCATGGATGTTTGGCATGGAAATCATAATGTTAAATTCTACAGTTAAAGCTTAACTTTCTTGTCATTCAAATTAATGTTGCATGAACCTTGGAACTCAAAATACATATAATGTGACCTTTCCCCCCCAATATCATTGCTTTAAATATGAGTCAGTGTATTTTAAGCATACCTTTCCCTATCTTTTTTCCAGGGTTGCTGTAAGCAGGGAAACTGTTGGGGGAGAAGGAAAGAAGAATGGTCCTGCAATATATGTGCACCAATGTCAATGCCAGTCAATTGTTTGTTGGACAGGAACATATGTCATTTTTAGGAAGGGCTTTTTATATGCAGCCATATAGATCTTTCCTATGCATTCGATTCCATATCTATTTATTATTTTTTTGTTTATTAGTTCGATTTATACCCTGCCCTCCCTGCCAAGGCAGGCTTAGGGCAGCTTACATAAAAACACATATATAAATACAGTGAAAAACATACATAAAACAATCAAACAGTCAATTATCAATTTTCCTAAAGTGCCGGAAACAATACTCAATAATGTGCAAGAGCAGAGATTCCTAATTTAAATTAAATCAAATCTAAAACCCATCTATGAGCTAAATTGAAGCAAACCAGGAGATTGTTGTGGTTAATTAAGAATCTCTATACTGATTCTACTGCGCAAGTGTGGTGTAATCGTGATGGTCACTTCACTATTTCCTTCCCTATCGTCCAGGAGGTTCACCAGGAGTGCCTTTTAGCACCATCTTTATTTAGTTTGTATTTGTCTGATTGGCCATTTTTTAACTGATCCTTTTATGTGTTTGCCTAAATTACTGGATATCCCTCTTTTAAGTGATGCAGATGACTCAGTTTTACTTTCCTGAATCTGTGTTAGTCTTCTTCGGACTTTGAAAAAGTTCCATACTTATTGTATGCATGAGGAATTTACTAAAACTAAAATTGTTAAGTTTGTACTTTGCTCTTTGGCCAGTAGAGAGTCATGAGTTCCAGTCACACAGGCCGGATATGGTGGGGGGAGGCATGGCTAATTGCCCTGGCGCAGTTTGATGCGCGATTACGTGATCAGACGTGCCGGCAGCACACCACGGGTCCTTCTCTTGGCACCGGCGGGTAAACGAGGGACTGGAGGGGAATGCTGCGCGCTGGCGCGATCACACCACGGGCATCTGGAGGCAGCCCGTGGCAAACGTTTACTAGTACCTTGGAGGTACTAGTTTTTTAAGGCGCATTGACGGCGGTAAGCCACCGGTCTGCTCCACTTCCCAAATGTCGGGGTGTGATCACGCCCAGATAATCCGCCCACCATCCGTGCCTCTTCCGCGGCAACTTTGCCGTGTGACCGGGGCCATGGATAGTTAATGGATAGTTAATGGATAGAACAGGTTTCCTCTTTTAAGTATTTGGGTGTTTTATTTCATTCTACCTTATCCTGGAGATGGCATAAACTATTGGTCACTCAGAAATCTATGGTGTTTCTGTTTTTTTAATGGGGCACATTATATTCAAACTGCTATTAAAGTTCTTAGTTAAATGGTGATTTCACAAGTTTTTCATTGTGTCCCTATATGGATTTCTGCTGTAGATGATTCAATAAACAAAGTCCTCATTCCTTTGGGCAATCAGAGGCCTCCCTGGGTGCATTTCATCACTGGGCCTTCATTATGAATTTGGTTTTAGCTCTATAGAAGCCTGTCCCTGGGTACATGCCTTTAATTTTTGGTTTCATCTATTTTTTTAGGCCACTGAGGGTAGCTTGGTAAGCCTAACCCCCAGGGACTTTTATAAGGCTCACTGACTCCAGCTTTTTCTCTTGTAAATCTTAAGGTGGAGGATCTTTTTTCTTCCTCTAGAAATCAATGCAGAAAAGATGTGGCCAAACTGATTTACAAACAAATACAAATACAAATACAATACCTTTATTGGCATAAAATATCAAATACACATGCAGCAGAGCCTCAAGATAGGCTGGAGGGGTATCACATTCCGAATTGCCTTAAGATGAGCCTCGCCAAACTGATTTATGCCAGATATAAGAGTTATACTAATTCTGATGCTTGGAGAACATGTTCTCTGCTTGCCTTGGGCCTTCTGTCTAAACTTATTTAGATTCCTTAGTTAGCCAAAAGTTATGTAGAACCTTTATGCATTCACAATTTAACTGCCCCTTTTCAGTAGTATTACTGGGTTGTCTGCTGCGGATCCCTTTTCAGATTGGTTATGTCCCTGCCCCCTCCAGTCAGTAGAGTCTCTTGTACATATTATTTTACAATGCCCTTATGTGCTCCAGTTTGGGCTACAATGGATTATGCCATGCCTTGATAAACAGACATTCCTCTAGTGACATTAGAGTAAAATGTTCAATTCCTCTTAGAGGATTCCCTTATGTGCTCCAGTTTAGGCTAAAATGGTCTAGTAACATTAGAGTAAAAGGTTCAATTCCTTTTAGAGGATTTGGATTCCCAATGCACCTATTTTGTATAGAGGCTGCAGAGAAGTGTCAAAGGGAGGTGTTTAAAAACACCTTGGTTTCTATTTAAGTTTTTTGGTTTTATTGTTCAAGTTCTTGGTCTAAGAACAGGGGATGAAATTAAAGGTGGACAGCAGATTCCCATATGCAGTTATAGGTGTGCAATCCACTTCTGTGTGAGAGCATCTTGCGACTGGAGGTATTATCTTTTTCAACAGTTGTTATTAATAAATCCTAATAGAAAGTCCTAAAGCTATGTCATATTTAACTCACCATATGGAACAGCTGTGTGATTTAATGGGAAAATGTGAAAGCGCTATCATTTCAATATTATCAAAGACACTGTACTGCCTAGAAGAGCCAGAAGGAAATGGCAGTGACACCCAAATAGGTCTGTAATTAGGTTGTGAAACCTATGTGGCTATTATTCATCTGCTTCCAGACTTCATTTTGGTGGCTACAGGGATAAAAGTCAAATTATTTGTCCCTGGAGTCAAGCATGACAATCTGTTTTCTGTCTATCAATGGCTACAAGCAAAGAGTTCTACATAATTGGACTTTGCCCTGAATATTCCAGTATTGATTGGTTAGGTTACTTTTGAATGTTTCTGAGATCAGGAATTCTGGCTAAAAATTTACATGCACAGCTGTACTGTACCAAATTCAAGAGGCCCATGCAAAGAATATTAATGGCAGAGTCTTGGTCTGCTCCTAATTTTATATTATTTTGTATTTTATTTTCAGGTTTTTTCTACATAGATTTGAATGTTTGCTTTTAGAAACATTTCATAAATGGGAGTCATTAATGGTATTTCCAGTCCCTAACCCAATGCATTAATTTCCTGAATTAATCCCTATGACATTGCGATACTGACTGCTGGTTTTTGGATTTTTGTACACAGTGTTTTCTTTGTTTTGGATTTGTTCCACCATGGTCCCTATTTCTGTTTTGCTAGTTCATGAAGCCAAAATTGTGAAATATAACCATCCTGTAAATATAGCTGCATAAATTGGGGGGGGGGAATCACAAGGGCAGTGCTATTTAAGGGATGGTTTCAGGTGAGTAAGGGCAGTGGTGGCTCAGAGGTTAAGACACTGAAGCTGCAGACTGGAAAGTCTGTGTCTCGGCAGTTCGAGACCGGGGTGCCGCATGATGGAATGAGCTCCTGTCTCTGGTTCCAGCTCCTGCCAACCTAGCAGTTCAAAAGCAAGAAATTGCAGGTAGATAAATAGGTACCACTTCAGTGGGAAGGTAACAGTGTTCTGTGTGCCTCGGTGTTTAGTCATGCTGGCCACATGACCACGGAAACATCTTCGGACAGCGCTGGAACTTCGGCTTGGAAACAGAGATGAGCACTACCCCCTAGAGTCAGATTCGACTAGCTTTTGAGCAAGGGAAACCTTTACCTTTTTCAGGTGGGTAACTATGTTAATCTGTAGCAGCAGAACCAACTTTGAGTCCAGTAACACCTTCAGAGAACAACAAAATTTTCATGAGCCAAATTCATGACTCATGAAAATTTAAACCCTGGAATATTTTGCTGGTCTCTAAAGTGTTACTAGACTCAAATTTTGTTCTGCCATTCATAGAAGAGATGCTAGAATATAATCATGTAGTGTTTCATAGTGAATGGTAAAGACATCTTTGGTTTGCTGAAAAGTGTCCTCATCATTATTTTGTTTTCTTTACTAGCAGGAGGAAACTCAGATTCATCCCAGTTTATGCCTTAATGAATATTCAGCCTTCACTGTAAAAGGACTAGGAAGCAAGCAGCTGCTGTTAGGGTTACATACTCCTGGCCTAAAATGTCTCCTTTTCCTTTAACATACGCATGAAGGGAGAAAATTGATAGATGCTGCATATTCTGACACGTTGCTCCATCTGTCTTTCACCCCACAGGGACTCCAACACATTGTAATGGGAGAAACCACAACTGCAGGTTTCTCCCTTCATATAAATGTTTGAGGCAGAAGTGGCTCCTTTTGGGTAAAAGTTTGCAGATCAAAGCACTCTAGAAATGGGGAGACTTGGGCAAATCAGTTCTTCCAGTTAGTGTTGGATTTCAAATAAGAGCACAGGCAAGGCTGGGCCTCGTCCCCATATGACCCTGATCCAAACCAAATATAACAAAATGAACAAATCACTTGGCTTGCTGTTAGCATGAATCTACAGTAATAAAATAATTGGCCTGTCTCTCCATGTTTGTTTGTTTATTCATTTACTGTATTTATACCTCACCTTTCTCCCCAATGGGATTTGAGAGTGGCTTATATAATTCTCCTCTCCTCCATTTGATCCTCACAACAACTTTGTGAGCTAGGTTAGGCTGAGAGTGTGTGACTGGCCCAAGGTCACCCAGCAAGCTTCCATGGCAGAGTGGGGACTTGAACCTGGATTTCCCAGATCATAGTCTGACACTAAAGGGTGGTGGAGGAGGGAAGCATCCTTTTACTATTTTGTTAGATCATAGGGAAATATTAACTCTTCTCCACTCACTTTTCATAATGTTAACAAAGGTTTGCTACTATACTACTTTTAAGTACATTCTATTGCCAAGCAGACTAGCGATGAGAAGGTCTTGAGATCAGGAAGTGCAAATAAAGGTGGGGGGGCACAGAAAAATGTGGAAAATAGGGAGATGAATTAAAGAAAAGAGAGAGAAAAGTTGTTTTGCTGCAACACCCTAACTACTACTTAACAAGATCTGGCTGACCTGGGTGCAAGGAGGAGAAGAGAGAAAGGCTAGACTATCATAGAAAATGACCTTGGTTAGCAGGCTGCAGGATGACAGTTAGTGTAGCAGCCATCAGCCAGGGTTGCTTGTCTTACTTCATTGCTGGATTGGTTGATGGGTTTAGCATGATCTGTTAGGCAAGTTTGATTCAGTCATGGAGAAAGGGAAGTCTAGCTGATATTAGAGTGCCTTCTACTGTGTTCAGAGTCTCTGTGCCCCTAGTGGCTGCAGCCAGAAGTGTATCAAAAATAAATTACGGTACTTTGATTCCAACCTGGGAGCTGTGGCTCCCAGACCTTATAAGGTTATAATCCCCTTGCAAAAGAAGAAGAAGCGCAAAGAAAAGAAGAGATTTAAATGAAGATCTAAGAATTTTCTATGTAAAATTTAAAGAATCTATATTATTGTCCATATGCAATGCAATAACTAAGAAATATTTGTATTTTCTATTTGAATACGGAATATTTAGAAATTAATGATACATTGTAAACATAACTTGGTAGGGAAATATCCAAAGCGTAAGATAGGTTATTAATGTACCTTGCTACTCTGAACTGTAGTGTGTAGTTGTAGTTTATAGTGGAAAGCAATACAAAATTATATTAAAAAATAATAAACCTCTCCCAGTTTATAATCCAGGTTTGTATAAAGTGAACAGACAAAGCAAGGTGTCTGCATTTCGACATCTCTGTGGGTTGGAGCTTAATCAAGCTACGTATGCTTGCAGACAAGAAAGGTGGGGGGTGCAAGGGGCATCTGGAGAGCAAATCAACAAATTGAATTTGTGCCTGGTCAGAGTTCCATTGAAGCTCTTGTGACATCTAAATGCAGCCATAGTATTGCCATTTTTGCATTTATTTATGGCTGTGTTTCTTTCGTGGCGGGCATAATGGAGAGAAATTCAGCAAGTACAGATGGCCTGAGAGGACATCATTTGTCTTTGGGGATGTTCTTCAAAGCACAATAGTTGTGCCAGCGAAAAAGATGGTAACCCTAGGACTATAACTTCTTCCCATAAATTAATTCAAACTACCTAGCAACCATGCATGAGCTTTCTTTTCTTAATAAATGATGCCACCGAGTGGCCATTTTTATTTATACACAAAAGCGGTTTTTTTAAGTATAGTTTTTCTTCTTCTGTAGTCGCTTGTAATCAGTTACCCATACAAAATAAATAGTATTTTAGTTTGATGCAGGTAGTATTGTAAAGATATTAGATTAAGAATGTCTCTTAACAAAGATAAATAATGCTTTGGGAAAAATCATCTGAAATGCTTGCTTGAATCAAAGAGACTGATATGGATTCTTAACAGTGCAGTACCAAAATCCTTTCACAGGAAGAAATTCAAATAAAAATCCATTGAAAAGCTGCACAAATTAATATTTAATCACTTAGTTGCTTTTATTTAAGGTATGCATTGATTAGCTAATCTGTGAAGAAGTGGAGGCAAAATTATATCATGTTATAATATTTTTAGAAAATGCCTTTGGTTGCAAGTGCTTCCTCTGACAGATGCTATGTTGCCTTATCAGTTGCATAAATGACAAAGTTCAACTGGTTACATGAAGTGGGGACCCTTAATATGCAATTCAGGTTTTAGTTATTAATTTCTTGTAATTAATAGAGATTTGTAGCTAAAAAAACCCTGAAGTTTGTCTTGTTTGTATTTATGCCACCCTCTGAATTATAACATTCAGTTGATACACCAAAATTATCAGCATTTGTTTTTCTGAATGGATTCAGACAATCAGGATTTTTTATTTCAGCACATAAGAACGTTCACTGGAGAGGCAGGCTGCTAGTCTGTAATTGATGTTCTATCATACTGTGTAGAGTTATGGTCACATCATCTATTGAAGTACTTCCTTTTGTCCGATCTGAATCCACTGACCATCAACTGTGAGTAGGTCACCCTGGGTCCCTGTATTATGGAAGAGGGAGGAAAAGTCTCTTATCTGTTTTCTTCTGGATTTAGAGCAGATCGTCCCACATTCTTCATACATTGTACAAGTTATTTATGGAATAAACTGCTACAGGACAGAGGGATGGCTGATAGCTTAGTAGCCACAGTCCTATTGGAGCCGTCGTAACACCTTCTGGAATAGGTTATTTAACAAGGAGTGAAACATCTCTTCTCTCCTTATTATACACAATCCTGTTTTGGGGTGGCAAGATTCCATGCACTCCCTCAGCCATTGGCCCGTCAGCCACCACTCAAGAGTACTCGCGTGCCATTGGCCAGGTGCTGGGTCTGCTCCTCTTCCCCGCCCACTCCCCCTTCAGCCACTCTGCCCTGTCAGAATTACTTGCAAACGGCTTTCTCTCTTGAGAGTTCATACCTCTTCCTACTGATACTTCCATATCTTCTAATATGTTGCAAAGGAATATTGGTATGAAAGGATTTTTGACAATGGTTATTACATGAGTCTTTTTCTTCACTTCGTGTTCACTATATTAATTTACTCAGCAGCAATTTGTCCTGGATTGATTTTTCTAAAGCTATGTGTACTGGAATTGTCCATAAAAGTCTCCTCCCCTGCTTTAAAATATAATGTTTAACAAACCATTAATTTCATAATAGATCTTATTGTACTTGTAAAACAGCTTTAACTGATGCCCACAGCATCATTTACAACATAGAGAATGGAGTTATGGGAGAATAGAAAGGAAGGAATGTGCTAGAATTTTGTTTCAGTAAATGATTGGGTTGCTGTACAGTAGCTAGATTCAGTCCAGTAGCGCCAGGGGTATACCAGGGGTATACCAGGGGTATAAAGTTTCAAGAGTTAAAGCTCTCTTTGGTATCTGATGAAGGAAGCTTTGACTTTTGAAAGCTTATGGCCAGAAAATCTTGTTGGTCTCTAAAGGTGCTACTGGACTTGAATCTAGCTGATTCTGCATGTATATTTCCATGAAGGGATTCCAGAGCAAACTGCATTCCCAGTCTACCCCAATGACCCACTCATAGTCTAGAGAGGAAGGAATCTGATGGATTCTATTGCATATGTTCACACTAATGAACATTTTAATAGGCATCTCCATCTTCTCAAAAGGCACACTGAGGACAAAAGAGAACAAGGATTTTACTAGATGGTACCAGTAAACAGGAAGAGCTGGAATATCTTTGTTAAAAGGTTAACAGAAGTGGTATGAGAGATATGAGATGGAAAAGTCTTGCTATAGTTTAATGCTTTGCCATTTTTTAATAGTTCAAAATAACCAATAATAGAGGTTTTCATGGGGAAATGCACTTGTAGGATCTGGCCATGGCACAAGAAATCTCAGCTCATACAGACATTTACATAAATTTTCTCGTGCCTGAAACCAACTTTAAGGTGACAGAAAGGTTGTAAAGAAAATTATCCAGAACACTACATTAAATTTTACTAAAGAATTTATTATACACATAAATTCTTAAGAAACAAAAAGAAAGAGGAATTATCCACATTTTTTACCCCCTTCCCTGGCCTCTGGAGAAAAAGGTCTAGAAGTCTGCAAAATTCCATATCATTTTTAAAGCCTTCCTTTTCAATTAAATCTTTTAGCCAATTATTATTGTAAAATTACCTGCAGTAAATTACATCTAATACTTATCAAAATTAATTATTTGAGGAATTAAGTACCTCTTGCATGTATGCTTTCTATTATATTTGCATTATGAAAAAAATCATCATTGCAGTAAGGGCGTAAGAGTTTTGTCATGGTGATTGTGAACATTTTATGGCTCTCTCTCTCTCTCTTGGTATGTAACACCAAAATGCCAGCTCTGTCCCCATATCCACTCTGACAACATAATAACTGAACCTAACAACACGTGTCATACCGTCTCAGGTTCATTCACTTGTTCATACAAACATGCAGTCAAGTGTCAGCAATGTCCTCCCACTCTTTATATTGGATGAACAGGTCAATCCTATACAAAATAATAAATAGGCATAAATTTTGAACTAAAAAATCACAACACTTAAAAAACAGTGGGAAAACATTTTAATCATCCAGGACATTCCATTGCTGAACTAAGAGTGGTAGTCCTCAGCAGAGAAACTTCAAGGGGATATTATGTCAGATTGCTGAACTCAAGTCTACTCACAAATTCAGAACAATGGACCCCAGAGGACTAAAAAGGGACATAGGATTCATATCTCACTGCTAGTGTTCCCTCTAAGCTGAGTTAGTGTGAGCTAGCTCACAGTTTTTAGCCTCCAGCTCACACATTTTTGTCTTAGCTCAGGAAGGGATGGCTCCAGAGCAAACTAATTTATGCAGTAGCCAAATCACTCACTCACAACTTTAATGCCAGTAGCTCACAAAGTAGAATTTTTGCTCACAGGACTCCACAGCTTAGAGGGAGCACTGCAGATGCTAATTTTTTGCCTCTAAGCATTTCTCCCCTGCTCTAATCAGGCTGCTTACATTTTGCATTGTACCTCTGAACCCTGGCTCCTTTCTTTATAATACTCCTCCTACCTTCTGATTTTGATATAAGGACTCAGGAATCTACATTCATTCTTGTATCTGATGAAGGGAGTTTTGACTCTTGAAAGTTTATACCATGAAAATCTTGTTGGTCTCTAATGTGCTATTAGACCTGAATCTAGACATTTCACTTTGGAAAATTAAATCAAGGTATACTAATGAGTGTGATCCAAAGGTTTACTGATATACAAAATACTAATAATCAAAACTATGCCCTATGGCTCTTAGCGTGTGGCCTGGACGAACATGAAGGCTTGAATGTGATCAGCTGCAGTGTATGGGAAAATCTTGCCTCCTGCATGTGGAAAGAAGCTGAGCCATAGCCTCCCATGTTTATACAAGAGGGAGAGTGGGGGGTATGCCTTTCTGTTGTTTGTCGTATACCAGGTGAGAGATGGTTGTCTGTTTTACACCAGATGAAAGCAGGTGGTCTCTATGTTTATGTTCTGTCCAGAGCCAGATAAGAGCTGGTCTCTGAGCTTGTTTCTCCTATCCAAATCCAGGTGAGAGCTGTTATCCTGACTGTTGTCTGTAAGTTGGTTGTCTGTCTTGAATCCCCTGCTGGCTGGGTATGTGTCTGGTGAAGTGGAATGGGGAGGGGTTGGTGCTACAATTGTAAGGGCTAGGGGGAGATATGGTGGTGGGAGAAGATAGGCCAGGCAAGGGGAAGGAACATCAGATATTTGCACTCTGTTGTCCCTTCTGGCTCTTCTTCCAGCCATGATGATGCTGGTGATCACATCAATATCCTGCTTGGCTTTAATATCTTGTTTTTAAGTGCCAGATCAGTTACAAGTTAAGTGGCATCTGTCTACAATTTAACTCTGGACGAGAGGGCTGCCCTGGCATGTATCACTGAGACCTGGTTGAGGGAGGGAGAGGTGTTAACCTTTCCCAACTCAGTAAGGCAACAGTAATGCAAAAGGCCTGGTGGACAGGGAGATGGTATCTCTGTAGTGTATCAGTATTCTATCCCCCACCTCATTGCTCTGTCTGAGACTCCAGTGGTTCTGAGAGTGTGGCTCTAGTGGTGGGCATGCGAAACAGGATTGGGATTCTGTTATTGTACTACCCACCCTGCTGCCCAACTGTCTCCCTGCCTAAACTTGTGGAGGTGGTCTCAGACATGGTGTTGACCACTCCTAGACTGTTTGTCTTGGGGGATTTCAACATCCATGTCAAGGCTACCTTGTCAGGAGCAGCTCAGGATTTCATGGTCTCTATGGTAATCATGGGCCTGTCACAATTAATAACAGGCCCCACAAATGTTACAAGTCACATTCTTTATCTGATGATCTGAAGGTGGGGCAATTGATGGGGTTTAGACTTACAGGGGTACAAAAATTCTGTAAGGGTGGGGTATCGAATAAGATGATCCACCCTATAGCCTGATGGATCCAATAGATTTTCAGAAAGCATTAGGGGATTTTTCCTGCTGATATGGTTGGCACTCCTGTTGATGCCCTGGTTGACCTCTGAAAATGGGAAATGACCTGGGTGATTGACATGATTGCACTTAGGTGCCCTTTCTCAGATTAAAAAGCTCAGGCAGCCCTTTGGTTTATGGAGGGGCTGTGGACGATGAAAAGACCATAGGTCATAGAATCATAGAGATGGAAGGAACCTCCAGGGTTATCTAGTCCAACCCCCTGCACAATGCAGGAAACTCACAAATACCTCCCCCTCCACACCTGCAGTGACCTCTGTTCCATGCCCAGAAGATGGCTACAGTAACAATGATCTGACAAGGTGCAGAGTTCTTTTGGATGGTCAGGGACTTATTGGATTCTAGCCAGTGGACTGCTCTGCAGCCTACTATGATAATTTTGCTAACCATTCTGTGGTAAAATTCTCACATCCATTCCAACTTGGACTGCACATTAGTAGCAACAAAATCGGATGATCCCAGAGTGCCAATTTTTCTAGTTTTGTGGAGTACCTTTCGGCTTGTACAGTCGGAAGTAGGGATGGGCACAAACCACAAAAATGTGGTTCAGTTCATGGTTTGACCCAAACCATGAATCCCATGAACCCAGTTGCCTACCATACAAACTGAACTGGGTTTGTGAGGTTCATGCCAAAATGGCTGGACCACAGGGGCAACCTGCTCCCCACAGTTCAGCTGTTTAAAGGGGTTTTCAGGGGCTTTCTTGGATAGCCAGCCCCTGAAAGCCCCTTGAAGCAGCTGATCCATGTGGAGCACTTTGCTTTATAAGTACTTTATAAGTACTATGTAAACAGGTAATGGACTGTGAATTATGTGGAAAATAGACTGTTAATTCCTCAGAGAGCCTTGAGTTACAGGCTGCTCCAAGAAATCTGATTGGTTAGCATCAGTTGAGCAGAAAAAGACTTGAGAGCTGAATCCTGAGGAGCGGGCAGTCTGAATGCAGCCCTGATTGAGAGCAGTTTAACACAGTCATAGTACTGAGGAGGTTGGCAAGGATGAGTAGGCAGTTAGGCAAAGACTCCCATTTGGGGCGAGGAAAGGGGAAATATATTCTATCGAGAGAAGAATTTCCCTACCTGGTCAAAACAGGGACATAGCTCTGAAGAATGGAGAGATCCCTGGTCTGGTGTGGTCTGAGACTGCCTTGTGAAATCTTAAGAGTCAGTTAAAACTCAAGAAGAGTACTGGTGTATATAGAGAAGGGGTTTAGGTACTGGATAGAATATCCCAGACTTCCAGAAACTAAAAGGGCCAGTGAATACTCAACAAACGTGTACTGGAGTGTTTGTGAAACACTGGAACAAAGCCTTCTCATCATAAAGATTTTAAGTCACTGTGAATAGCTTAAGAAGAAGAAAGAGAAGAAGAGCCTGGATTTATACCCCACTCTTCACTTGGTGTCTCAGAGTGGTTTACAATCTCCTTCCCCTTTCTCTCCCCACAACAGACACCCTGTGAGGTAGGTGGGGCTGAGTGAGCTTTTAGAGAACTGCTCTTGAGAGAACAGCTCTGAAAGAGCCATGACTGACCCAAGGTCACACCTGCAGCTGCATGTGGAGCTGTGGGGACTCAACCCCGGGTCTCCCAGATTAGAGTCCATGCCCCTAACCACTATACCAAACTGGCTGTGAGTTATATGGAATTTACACACTGCTTCTTAAAGAGAAATAACTAAATAACCTTATTGGAGAACATATCTTGTCAAAAGGATTATAAATTCTTTTCTTCAGAAAAAAGAGGAACATTTAAAACTCATTATCTCAATTTATAACAGTTTTCTATGATATCAGCCTTACTGTGGGAACTATAAAAGCTTATTATGCGCAGGCTCCATTCTATAAAGGCAAAACATCCAACACATATTGAAAGATTCCTGGTCGTTAATATGTCTCCTGTAGAATTTATCTCAGAACTGCTGTCAATGTTCTAGGGACCATCGGAAAATAGTTTCAGAGACCTCTGTTTTGCTGAGTTGAGTTGGAGTGTCTTACTGTGCTAAAATGAGTGCACAAAATACATATGAAAGACTGTTGAATGAGACAGCTGCAGAAAACAATGCTGAGGTTACTTTGGCACAGTTGTCTTGGGAGGAGCTTAAGTATATAATCTTGGATACAATTAATTTGGCAGTTCAAGAATCTTTTGAGTTAACACAAGAAAAGAAGGGAAGAAACTCAACACAAACTACAATTTGGGGGGGGGGGGAATCCCAGCAAGATACAGAGACAGATATAGATCAAATCTACAAGCAACAGGATGCGCTCTACAGAAAGAAGAATACACCAAAAAGAAAAGAGAAAGCTTTGACAGAGGATTACAATAGAGCTATGAAAAGGCAGATAAATATTGACATCATCAAAATAGTAAAGGGAAAAACTATCCAGAGAGAAAATAAAAAGCAACCCATGGAATCTTCAACTATGTCAAGAATTGAATACAGATGGAGAACTTTAAAATAAAGTTTTTCTACCTATATAAACAACAGACATAGAATTAGGACATTGGTGAAGAGAGGGAACCAGAAGAAGAAGAAAAGACTTAAGTTCTATAAATAAGTTTGATTTAAGAAATTCCTTTGTATGGTTACTGATTGAGAATGGCTTTGTTGGAATCTGTCTTTGCACTTATATAGAACATTGATTTATATTAAAGATATCGGAAGATAAATTAAGAATGTTCAAATAGATATTGCAAAAGATTACATCAGAAGTCTAGACTGTATTAATAAAATTGTGTAACTAAAAATCTTTAAGAGGAACTAGAGAAATATACTTAAAAACTTTTAAAAATATAATAAAGGTATAGAAGCCTAGGGTAGGAAACTTATTTGTATGTACTGGATTGAGACTAGCTATGATGGAATGTTTTTTCTGTGTAATTATAGCATATTGACTTATATTAAAGATATTCAGTGGAAGTTAAGCTTAAAGTGAAAAGCCCTGGCACATGATGATAATAGAAATTTTAATTGTATTAACAAAAGGAGCTAACTATAAGTGTTTAAGAGAGACTAAGGAAATATGTTTAAAATTTTAAATCCAAATCAAGTTAAATCAAGTTAAAATTTTTAAACAAAATATATTATAGTTCACAAAAATAATTTGAAAGTTGTGTTTAAGAAAATCCAAGGTCCATTTGACTATATTAACAGAAAACTGTAATGAAATGCTTAGATAATGTTTATTCAGTAGAAAATATATCATGTTAAAATACAGGTTTGCAAAAACTTTAGTAGGTTGTATGTAGAAAGATAGAGAACTAGATAGCTATGTATGAGGTAGATTAAGAGATACAACATTGTTTTGATTACTCTCATATATGTTTGTCTGTTTGTTTTATCTGTTTTGTCTTTTTATTCTAAAATAATAAAAATAATTATAAAAAAAGGAAAAATCTTGCATCTGAGGGAGGGACATGGACAGATGTGTCACAGGAGCCCTGGCTGTCAAATTAAGCCCCTTGAAGCAGTGGAGCATGGAGCCGTTTGGTCCACTTGATCAGCTGTTTGAAAAGTCTTTCTTGGGCACCTAGTGCTGCAGCACAAAACAGCTGTTAAAAGGGCATTTCAGGGGATTGCTGCTCAAGAAAGACCCTTTAAACAGCTGAGCCATGGAGTTCTATGTGGATCAACAGTTCGCTCCTCATGGATCAGCTGTATAAAGGGGGTCACTGCCCAAGAAAGTCCTTTTAAAAAGTTGACCCACATGGATCACTTTGTTCCACATGGATCAACTGGTTAAAGGGGCTTTCTTGGGTAGCCAGCACTTCCCAAGAAAACCCCTTTAAACAGTTGAGCTACACAGAGCAAACTGCTCCATTGGCTCAGCTTTTTCTTGGGCAGCCAGCCCCATCCAACCCCAGACTCAAAGCTACTAAAAGTAAAAAGCTGAGCAGTGGGAAGCTCCCAACCGCTCAGCTGTTTTTTGTGAAGAACCATGGTGGATTGAACCACTATGAGCTGCATCAAAATTCGTGAAATTTCATGGCGTTCTTCAGTTTGGAAACATTGGTTCATGAACCAGCCAAAATTTGTGATGAACTTTAGTTCATCAGCTATTTCATGTCCTTCCCTAGTTTGAAGATGATGACAGGATTCTGGGAAGTTTGGGATGTACCACCTGTTTGTACAATCTTTGCCCCTCCAGACTGCTTAAATATGCCAGGGGGGTTGGAGGACTGTGTCTGGGAAACAGCAAATTCCTCTCTGAGAGATGAGGTAGCTGCTTGAAACAGGCAGTGGTGTGTTCACTCCTTAGAAAAACTACTCTGGACCTGGGGTAGTTGAATAACTACTGGCCCATTTCAAATGTACCTTTCTAGAGCAAGGTAATTAATGGAGGGGTGGCTGACAAACTTCAGACATACCTGAATGATTGTTTAGATCCATTCTGATCTGGTTTCAGGCTCAGTTATGATTGCCCCAGTGGATGACATGTGCCAGGAAATGGACAGGGGGAGTATGACCAAAGTTCCCTCTAAGCTGTGGAGTCTTGTGAGCAAAAATTCTACTTTGTGAGCTACTGGCATTAAAGTTGTGAGCAAGCAATTTGGCTACTGCATTAAATTAGTTTGGTCTGGAGCCATCCTTCCTGAGCGAAGACCAAAATGTCTGAGCCGGAGGCTAAAAGACTGTGAGCTAGCTCACACTAACTCAGCTTAGAGGGAACACTGAGTATGACCCAGTTAATTCTCCTAGACCCCTCGGTGGCTTTAGATACCAGCAATTGTGGTATATTTCTGGATTGCCTTTGGGGAGTGGGAGGCATTGTTCTGTGGTGGTTCTGGGGAGTTTCAGAGCTGGGGGCCTTTGGCCTATGGGGCTCCCCAGGGTTCCATTTGGTCCCTTATCTCTTCAGCATCTATTTAAAGCCACTGGGAGAAGTCATCCAGAGATCTGTCCTGAGTTGCCACCATTATGCAGATGACACTCAACTCTATCTCGCACTACCAGCAGACCCCAGAGAGGCTATAGAAACTGTGAACAGGTGTCTGAGGCAGTTTTGGAATGGATAATGGCTAACAAGCTGAAACTTGATCCTGACAAAACAGAGGTGCTACTGGTGGAGGCAAAGGTCTGAACTAGGTAATGGGTTATCACCTGTTCTGGATAGGGCTGTACACTGTAATCCCCCTAAAGGAGCAGGATTGTAGCCTTTTGTTGGAAAAAGAGGTGGCAGGGTGGCCAGGGGTGCTTTTCAACAGCTTCAGCTGGTGAGCCAGCTGCAGCCCTTTCTGGACAGAAAAAAATCTTGCCACTGTGGTGTATGTCCTGGTAATATCTAGATTAGATTACTACAATGCCCTCTATGTGGGGTTGCCCTTGAACACTGTCCAGAAGCTGCAGTTGGCCCAGAATGCTGTGGCCAGAGTATTTACTGGAGTGGGTCATAGGTACTATATCACTTCAGTCTTGTTCCACCTACACTGACTTCCAATTTGCTTCTGAGCTCAATTCAAGATGCTGCATTGACCTGTAAAGCTCTGTACAGCCTGGAACCAACATGCCTTAAGGACTGCCTTCTCCCATACCAACATACCCAACCACTTTGATCATCCTCAGAGGCTCTGCTTCTGTCGCCCCCACCATCTGAGGCTTGCTGAGTGGCGACCCAAGAAAGGACCTTCTTGGTTGTGGCACCAAAACTTTGGAAATCCCTCCCCAGGGAGATTCATCTGTCTTCCTCTATTGGTGCCTAGCCAGCAGGTGAAGACTTTTTGTTTTATCTGGTATACCTCCAATAATAGTTATTGGCTTTCCTTCTAGTGTTGTTTATGTATTTTTAATTTAATTTTATATTTTTAGCTGTATTTGAATGCTTGAAATATTTTTGTCTGCCACCTTGTGGACCCTGATTGGGTAGAAAGGTGGCATAAAAAGGTTTTAAATAAATTAATACATATAAATAGGATCCTTTCATTCCAGTAATGCAGCTCCCTGCACTAAATATGCAGTGATGGATTATATCTGCCTTAACAATCATGAACCTTAAATGCATCTTTACGGCAGATCTGGTGATGGATTGAGAATTCCTGATGAGGCTCAATAAGCCACCAGTAGTCATGGTCCTGAACAAAGTTTAGGATTGGGGTTGAGAGATATAACAGGGTGCAGTTAGGCCTGAGTTCTGGGTTTGTTCCTATTGACTAGGAAAACAGCTTCACATCTGTCAGTAGTTAGCTTAAGTGCCTTGATGTTTTAGAAGATGTGTGGCAAAGAAACATAACACAGGGATTCCCAATTGGTTTTTTGCTACTTTGTCACCTTAATTTGCCAAAGTAGCACTTCAATGGCCTCCCTTACCTCAAGAAAGGCCTATCCATTGATTCATCCACACTAACTAAAAATACATAAGGAAATGGGAGTGAGTTGATGTAACAACTGACAGATCTGAAGATCAGCTTCTTTCCTGTTTGACTTTCTTCATCTTCTCTTATTGTGCAACTCTGCCTGTAAAGCTAGCCAATATTCCATAATTTTTCACCATGTCGGACCTGAAGGAGGAAAAGTATAGGTGATAATATACAGTTATTCCTATATTGCCAGTAGAAAATTGAGTAGGAAGACTAATGTTACCTGAGCCTGCTTTCTCCATACTGCACAGTATATAATGACTGAAAACAAGCAAACTAATGGGCAACATATATTTGTTTTCCCTTACATGACTAATAATACTAATAAAACAACCTCAGGATTTCTAGTGATTTCCCTTTGGCCACATGTATTTTTGGTTGCTCATACTATAATCTAAGTGACATACTAAATAGAATTCTACTTCACCTTAATGAAAATTCCTCATGTTCCTGCTGCCACTATTAATGTAACATAAATACTGGAAGGAAAAAGGGAAGACTGTCTTTGGAGGAAAAATAAAGATTGGCCAGTCCACAGTATCCGTAGCAAAACACAATGTTAAGGTATTACATGCACAGACAAAATATAGGGCATGGTAAAAAGATATATTTACCAAGATCCTTGCAGCTGCAATCCATTTTATGGTTTCTGCACCTAGAACAAAAGAGGAAAAGTCACATAGAGTTAACTGTATCAGTGATGCATGTAATAAGTGATTTGCCTTGGCTGAGGCCTTCTGGTAAGAGTGAAGGTGCAACTGACATTTATAACCTTTGAGTGTTAGCTGTTTCTAGATGCAGATGCTCCAACTACTCCCTATTTGCCCAGAATAAACTGTGTTTTCCAGTATCCATCGCTGGAAAAATGTTATTACTATTTCATCTTCTTAAAAAGGGATGACATTTTAAAAAGTTGCTAGCTGCTCTATGCAGGGGACAACCATTCCATTTGAGTTCAGCCCGTGCTGACTATCATCGAAGGAGGTACTTTCCTATCATCCTGGCAGAAAAGCCAATGAGTGTCTGGCTGTCAAAAACCTTCCTTTCATCCTTAGATGCTTCAGTGTGCTTACTAACCATCCCTACCTATGCCACCATGATCCACAATAATCCTGCCATCCTAAATTAGGGCCTCCCCAATCCGCAAGGATTCAGATAATTAGAAAAGTTTCCTAGCAGCAACAAACAATATGAGTGGGGAAAGTTCCTCTTCCAAGTCAATCTGAAGAGAACCCCTCAAATTTTGTTCAGCTGACGGGCACATGGCTCTGGATAGTCTCCTTTAGTGCTTCATGCACCATTCTTAATACCCGTGCATAATTGTGCCTCCCAAAATTTTAGGTGGGGATGAGACCTAATACTTGGCTTTTGCACCTCTGGCTTTATTTTATACTTCTGTAATTAGCACAGTATAGATCATAGCAAAATATTGTTTCAGTTTGGGAATAGGGTTGCCAACTTCCAGGTGGGGCCTAGAGATCTCTTGGAATTACAACTGATCTCCATCTTACAGAATCGGTTCCTCTGGAGAAAATGGCTGCTTTACAGGGTGGAATCTATGGCATTATATCCTGCTGAGGTCCCTCTTGTTCCCTAATTTCCCAGACTGCACCCCCCCCCAAATCTCCGGGGATTTCCTAACTCAGAGTTGGCAAGCCAATTTCGGAGAAAGTTATCGATTACATTGTTAGTGTGTGCTTAGAATTTCAGTTTTAAGTTCATGTTAATATTTTGGTGACAACATGTGCTTGACAGAAATGACAAAGTATAAATATGAAAATCCATGTTATTAGCCCCACTGGAAGTTTATTCTTAAAAAATAATATTTCCAATTATTTGGCAGCAGGCAGCAAAATCCTCATAGAAACAGTTCACTAATTTATTTGTTTAATACTGTGCTTCAGATCAATTGATGACTTGGTCTCAGTTACCCAATGCATTTTCTTTTTTCATTCTATCAGCCACAGTTTTCTCAGTGCTCTCATGCACCAAAATAGCATAACGGGTTTGATTCCCCACTCCTCCACATGCAGCCAGCTGGGTGACCTTGGATCAGTAACAGTTCTGTCAGAGCTGTTCTCTCAAGCGCAGTTCTCTCAGCCCCACCTACCTCATAGGGTGTCTGGTGTGGGGAGAGGAAGGGAAGGAGATTGTAAACTGCTCTGATATTCTGAGTGAGGGGTGGCATATAAATCCTCCTCCTCTTCTTTTTCACCATGTACATGTGAGCTGCAGTGGCTCAAGTGGTTAAGACACTGAACTGCAGGCTGTGGAAGGTCAGTAGTTCAGCAGTTTGAGACCCGGGTGCCGCATGATGGAGTGAGCTCACATCTCTAGTTCCAGCTCCTGCCAACCTAGCAGTTCGAAAGCAAGAAATTGCAAGTAGATAAATAGGTACCACTTCGGTGGGAAGGTAACAGCGTTCCGTGAGCCTTGGTGTTTAGTCATGCCGGCCACATGATCACGGAAACGTCTTTGGACAGCGCTGGCTCTTCGGCTTTGAAACGGAGACGAGCACCACAACCCTAGAGTCGGATTCGACTGGCTTTCGAGCAAGGGAACCTTTACCTTTACTTTACTTTACATGTTTGGTACCAATGCTTGTTAGGGCTGGCAGTTTTCCAAACTCAGTCTTATTCCATTTGTATGTAATTGTCCATCATAATATATGCCCAAGAACTCTCAGCTCATCTTTCAAATATTATAGGGGATAACATTACTGGATCTGAGCCAAACCAGGCTATGGGTGTTTTGACATTTGTTTCTTTTCTCATTTTTTGAGTTCTGGAATCAGGCCTGATTTAAAGGAAAAATTATCCATGCAGGGTTACAAAAAACTGCTGCCATGTTAAAACTGTGGGTTGGTTCTTTCACATGTATGCCAGCGCAGTATGCTAAAGCCTGGCTATGGACATTTTTTTTACATTATTAAATCAAGCCCATTCAGCAGATTTCATCAAAATTTCAGTAGTATTTCAGCAAAATAGCATCTCTGCCCTGACTATCTGTCTTTTCCCCAGAAAGCACTTTGGGGGGGGCATAAGTCAGACCTCATATATCAAATCCTCACCAACCTTGGAAGACAGGTAGAGGAGAGTCAGCTGGAGATCCCCTGTGAGTTTGATGTCTCTAGCTTGCACAGAATCAGGAGGTTCAGGAGTGTATAGAACAGATCCTATGCCAGCTAGAGACACCAAACTCACAGCAGATATCTCCTAGATGCTCCTCTACATGCCTTCTAAGTTTGATGACTCTAGCTTGCACAGGATCCATTCTATACACTCCTGAACCTGCCAAAATGATTGAGGTTCAAGAGTGTATAGAATGGATCCTGTGCAAGCTACAGACATCAAGGTCAAAGGGGACCTCCCCCAGATGCTCCTCTATATGCCCTCCATGTTGTTCCTTTGAAGTTCTGTAAACATCTTGACTGAGCGGAGACATTCTGTCTGTAAATGTTTCCACTCACCAACCGGCACGAACCTCCATGAACAGCTTGCATGTTCGTGGAAAGTTTGTGCCAGATGACCTACCATGAACTTGACTTTGTGAAGCATGAACCAGCCAAAATTCATCACAAATTTAATTTTGTGAGCCAATTCGTGCCCATTCCTATTCCTGATAATTAGAGGGATCCAGATGGGCAACTGTTTTTTAAATGTTATGCATCAACAGCCCACAGAAACACTTTTTCATGTTCTTTAATGGAGACCTTTCATATTTGAATTTGTCCTAAGGTAAATTATGTCTAAAACTTAGGTTCCTACTTCATCTAATTACCACACATTATCTTTTTGTCCTTTAATAAGTTTTCTTTTAAAATGTGAGAGGGGGCTATCAAGACATATTCTGTACTATTTAACTAATTGTTTATGTGTTATGCCCTTTTATTTATCACTCTGATAGGTCATTTATCTTATGGGAAATATGGCATCCAGGAAAATATGCTTATAGAAACCAGTGTCACAGATGTATATTTGCAAGCAAGGAGACAGAATCAATAATAGATGAGGTTTGATTACATGTTGACATTTAGAACTATGCATTCAGGATGTTAAAATATATTGGCAGCAGAACATTTGTTCTTATCTGCACTGATACCTTTATTCTTGGGTCAAATATAGAACATGATTTGTAAAGGTTAATGCACATGTGATGATTTAACTAGCAAGAAATAATAAAGCTAATTCAATTCAGGACTGAGCATTCTGGGCTGATTATAACATGATGCCTCAGCTGTATAACCTTTAGGTGCTGTCTTTTGGAGGAATCTGGGAAGATAAGGGAAGATCTTTCACAATACCTTTATGTCACAGCAGTTAATTTTATTTCAGTGGCATTATTACTAATTAGCACCCACTTACACTTCAGGGGATGGGATCCATTATCTGGGACTATATTATTCTGCTACTCCTACTGCTAACAAATGTACAAATAAATACCATCACAATACTAATAATCATAATTATGGAAATAGAGGCCACTTGGCCTAGATCTGCTCACCATTTATATTTTAGAAGGGGTTTTATTTGTTTCATTTTTTTTTTACATTTGAATACTTCATTTTGCACATTCTTTCAGCTGGTTCATATGTCTGATTTCTGCACTGCAAAGTGACTTCTTAGTATAGTCCAGTTAAGATTCATGCAGGTTACAGTTTTGTGAACAGTATTACCCATTCTGATCATGAGCCATCACAAATTAACCTCCATATTCATTATTTATAACAAACTCTTGTTGACCTGCTATTTGAATGCATGCTGAACCCCAAGGTCCAGAACAGGATCAACGTTGATCTTTACGATGAGAAGATTTCAAAAGACTCTTTAATTCCGTATTCACAAACACAGATACATATGCAAATTATGCTTTTACATATATAGACATATACCCATATGATGCTTTGCAATGAAGAAGAGAAGAAGAAAGAAGAGATTGGATTTATACCCCGCCCTTCACTACCCAAAGGAGACTCAGAGCGGCTTACAATCCCTTCCCCTTCCCACAACAGACACCCTGTGAAGTAGGTGGGGCTGAGAGAGCTCTCTTGAGAACTGCCCTTGAGAGAACAGCTCTGAAACAACTTGTAACTGACCCAAGGTCATGCTAGCAGCAACATGTGGAGGAGTGGGGAATCAAACCCTGTTCTCCAAGAATAGAATCCGTGCTCCTAGCCACCACACAAAACTGGCTCTCCAGTAGTGCTGATGGAGTGATAATCAGTGAGGTTAAATATTTTAAGCGAGACAAATTCATTATATAGTTCTTTCAGTGGAAAAAACCAGACACAATAATCCATTCTGATTGCTCAGTATGCACCTGCAATGGAATTTATCACAGGATTCCAGTGTCTTTCATAGCATGCATAATTGAAATATCCTTGAAATATAGCAAAGTTAAGGTTTTACTCTTACTCTCGTTTCTTATTGTGTGTGAAAATCATTTCATCCTTCTTGTCAATTTTTTTTTATGTGTTAGGGACCACTTCAGAGGCACTAGACCAAGGAGCAGAATATTGAGGGTGCTCTCTTTCTTACTCTTTCTCATACGCACACAGACATACACACAGAGAGAAAGAATGGAATGGAAATCAGAAGCATTTTGTATTCAGAATTCAGTCTGAAGTTTTGCTGGGGGAGAGGTGGAATTCTCATGATCAGTCCACATGTGAAATTGCTCAGATGCAACATATGTCAAATAGTTTGTCATGATTATAGACTGTGAAATTTCCATGCCAAATGAAAGTGGTCAATTTATGAATCAAGGGTTTGGAGTGGCATGCTAAACACAGTTTGTGCACCTTTCGAGTGGTACAGCTGAGGTGGTTCTTAAAACCACCATGAAGTACTTTGCTTACAGACTACAGATTTGCTCCTTCTAACAGTTACTCATTACTTAGCAACAGTCGAAAATTCTTTAACTTCATTTTTCTGAAAGGTCAAACAACATTCTGTGAGAAAACAAATATCTACATGCTTTTTATATGGGTGCTGGAGTTACATCTGCCAAATGTTTTAGTCATTTAACATTTTCTCTGAAGAGAATTGTTTAACGCACATACACATGTGTGGCTTTGCCTAGCCTGCTTCTCAGCAGTACTCCAGAGATTCCTAGTGACATTCCCCTTGCCTCACTAGGTTACATGAGAGCCACTTAAAGCTGAAGTGGACCTTTGGAGAATTACTTTGAACTAAGTCACTCAAAATGACATTACTTCATTTTCAAGAGTAGTGATGCAACACTTCTGCTGCATTCCACTTGCCTGTCTTTTCCCCAGACCTATTCATTAGAGACAACTGGATGTCTCAGAAGTATGGATTTCCTAGGCCAGATTTATCACAAATCCTTTCTCACAAAACACTAATTTTCTCATCATTCTTTACAATGCTAATGTCTCTGATTGCTGAAGCTCAGAGGCTCATTAGCAATATTAAATGTGTAACTAAGGTTTTTACTTCATGAGAGAGTGGTATGTCCTCTTTTTACAGGGGAGGAGTGATGTTCATTATATTTTCCCTCTCCTTGTCTAGGAAGGGGTGTTGCCACTTGCCATGAGACTTCAGCAAAAAAGGCCAAGACAAACTATTTAGCCTTTCTGGGCCCAGAGGCCTTTTACGCATGCAAAATTTGGAATCGACAGGTATGCATCCCTCCCTTAAAACTGCTGTTTGGGCTACAGTACTGTGCTACAGTACTGTACTACTGAGGCTGTGGTGGCTCAGTGGTTAAGACACTGAACTGCAGACCAGAAGGTCAGTAGTGCAGCAGTTCAAGACCCAAGTGCCTCATGACAGAGTGATCTCCCATCTTTGGCTCCAGCTCCTGCCAACCTAGCCAGCCACATGACCACAGAAGTGTCTTTGGATAGCGCTGGTTCTTCAGCTTGGAAACGGAGATGAGCACCACCCCCCAGAGTCGGATTCAACTGGCTTTCGAGCGAGGGAACCCTTTACCTTTACTGTACTACTGGGCTGACATTTTTTTTTTGCTTCTTATTGAGCCATGATTGGTTTCATGTTTGTTTATTACTTTTTCTTTTTAGGACTCCTTACACTATCACATACTTTCCCCACTGCCTTACTTAAGAACTGCCTTGTTCTTCAGAGGGCTTTCCAGTGAGTTGTGTCCCATCTAGGGTTGCCAGCTCCAGGCTGGTAAATACGTGGAGATTTTGGGGGTGGAGCCTGAGGAGGGCAGGGTTTGGGGAGGGGAGGGACTTCAGTATGGTATAATGACATAGAGTCCACCATCCAAAGTGGTCATTTTGTCCAGGTGAACTGATCTCTGTCACCTGGAGATCAGTTTTAATCTCAGGAGATCTCCAGCCACCCCCTAGAGGTTAGTAGAAGCCAAAAATGAGAATTTTCTACATAATTACTACAGTAAATGATTTTGCAACATATCTTTACTGACTCTTCATTATTTTTGTCACAGTTGTTGTTTTTGGATTTCTATCCCCTAGAGGTTGGCAACTCTAGTCACATCGGTTTAGTTTAGCAGATGGTCATGCTAGGGATATGCCCCTTTTTCTTTTGGTTTCATATACTGTCGTGAGCCATTTTATTTCATCTATTTTTGTTGTCAGTGTTCCTATGTTCTAGGTTTCATTTTCACAGTTTTTACATATATATGTTATACACCATTTATATGACATTTCTGCAGATTCAGAAAACTCCAGATTACAGTGGCCAGGTCTGCCTTCATCACCAGCGGGGGACTTTGGGGGGAGCGTTCCTGGAGGGAGTGGGACCCCATTCCTGGAGAGGTTGGGGGCCCATCTCCAATCCCCACCCTCAGCAATGACCACCTGCAACCACCCCTCTTTTTCCCCTTCTGCAAGATTTAAAGGGCCCGCCAATCAACTTGCAGAGGGGCAGCCACCAGCCACACACCTGAACTCCAAGTGGCAATTCCGCTTGGAATTCAGGCATGTGAGGACCGGCCTCCACTGGCCAGAAGCATTTAAAAGGGCCCTTTAAAACTCTCAACATCTTAAAGTATTCTTGAAGGAGAGATTAGGACTTGGAAATGTATGCTGAGATAGGGATATATTCTAAATGTTTATCCCTCGGGGGGGGGGTTATGGGGCCTCAGGGGTTTCTTATAGGGTTGCTGTAAGGTTTTATAATACATGAAGTGCTTTGAGCTCTTCAAATGCATTGTGTAAATGTTAAGGGATTCAGCACAAAAATTTTCATTGTGCTAGTACTGCATTTGTGTATCTTATTTCCAGTTACATTTCTGCTTCAGGAAACATCTTGTGCAATAGATTTATAGACACAATAATATATAGGGGGAGGGAAGGTGGCATAGTATAGCCTAATGTTGTCTCAGAAGCTAAGCAGGGTCAGTATTTGGATGGGAGACCACCAAGGAAGACTCTGCAGAGGAAGGCAATGGCAAACCACTGCTGCTCTTCTCACTTGCCTTGAAAGTGTCTTTCTGGGTGTCACCATTACTTGGCTGCAACTTGGCAGCACTTTACACACACACTGTGTGATTCTATATATGTGTGTGTACACACACACACTAGGAATAAGGCTCATTGTGGGGGGAAGTACAAGGAGCTCTAGAAAGAGGTTCCAGGTAAGTGTCCCAGCTGGGGCCAGTGGCATGGCAGAGGGAAGGGGAAAATAGAGGGAGGTGGTTCCATAGCCAGTTACAGGGTTGCCAACTCTGGGTTGGGAAATACCTGTAGATTTGACAGGTAGAGCCTGGGGAGGGCAGGGTTGGCAACCATTGATGTGATATATTCTTGCATTAACATTCTTTATTACTTGCCTCAATTGCTATCATGGTTTATTTTATAAATCGCTGTTCTTGTACCATACAACAGTCACCTCCAGGTTAGACTACTGTAATTCGATCTACGCAGGCCTGCCCTTGCACCTGACCTGGAAGCTCCAACTGGTCCAAAACGCAGCTGTGCAAAGCCTTACTGGGACTCGGCAGATGGCACATATTCAACTAGTGCTACGTGAGCTGCATTGGCTTCCAGTGGAGCACCGGATCAGGTTCAAGGTTTTGGTTTTGATCTTTAAGGCCCTTAGCAGTCAGGGACCTACATATATTCAGGACCGCCTCTCCCTGTATGCCCTTGGAAGAGTGTTACACTCAGAAAATAAGAACTCCTGGTGGTTCCCAGCCCGAGAGACGTCCAGCTGTCCTGCCTGGTGGAACGCTCTGCCAGAAGACATCCATGCCCTGTGAGAGTTGTTACCATTCTGCAAGGCATGCAAGGCAGAGATGTTCTGCCGGGCCTTCGGTTGAGGACAGCAACGGGGGTAGCCTCTGGCACTTTCACACAAGTCCCCATCTCTCATAACCCCTCCCTCCAGGGAGGCTGGGGTGCGGGAGTTTTTTCTGCCATCTTATATATGCTGTATTTCTGCCACTTTGATAATGTTGTTTTATGTATAGGTATTCATTGGCTTGTTTTAATTTATTTTAATCTGAGATTATTATCCTGTTGTAAGCCACCCTGGGCCCTACTTGTAGGGAAGGGCGGCGTAGTAAATCCAATTTAATAAATAAAAATAAATAAATGTTCTTGCACTATATTATGTTGTTGGTCTATGTTATATAGTTGTTTTCAATCTGTTGTTTTATTGTTAAAAGTTGAAAATTTAATAAAATATGTTGATTTTAAGAAGATACCCATTTTCTGTAGGGGAAATGATGTGCTGTGGCTGGGGAACATAGTGATTTCTGGGAAATCTCCAGGCCCCACAGGGAGATTGGCAACTCCAGTGAACATTTAGGGGAACATTGGGAGATGTATTTTACCTCAGGACACATTCAATGACTCAACGGAAACAGCAAACTGTTTGAGTGTTGGAGGCAAGGGCCGATTAGGCCGCATATGCAAACAACCTCTGCGTTCTGACTGGCTATGGGTAGGGCAGGAACAGTGAACTGTTTAGAATGTTGGAAGTGAGGGCCAATCAGGCCGAATATGCAAAAGATCTGTGTTCCGATTGGCTGTGGGGGGTATGATGTGTGGAATGGAGTGAGGCCCAATCAGCCCGCATATTTCTTTTTTATGTATTCTTGTAATGAGTGGGTTAAAGTGATTGGGTAAAGCTGGGTTTTAGTAGTAGTCCTGAGCCCCAAAAGAGTTAAGAAGATTTTCAAGTTCTGGTAGTGTAGTTGTAGGATTAGTTGCCAAAACTGCCATATCATCTGCAAAGAGACTAAGCTTGATCTGGTTTGCTGCTATTGGGATTCCTTTAATGTTTTGGTGTGTTCGTATTGCCTTGCTCTATAGCCAAGGGCTCTATAGCAATGGCAAACAGCAATGGTGACAGTGGGCAACCTTGCCGTGTACCTCTGGATAGATGAAAAGTTTCTATAGTAGAGTTATTTATCCTAAGCTGTGCAGTAGGTGACATATATATGGTGTGTACAGCTCTTTCGAAATTGTGGCCAAAACCCAAAGTTTCTAGTATCTGTTCTAAGTAGCTTGGTTCCACTTTGTCAAAGAGTTTTTCAATGTCGATGGAAAGAATAAATGATGACTCTATTTTATGATGTTTGCAATATTGTATAGTGTTTAATATTATTTTAGTATTGTCAGATAAATCTCTATTTGGAATTAATCAGGATTGATCAGGGTGTATTAAGGGGTCAATTATTTTATTCAGTCTTGCTGTTAGTGTTGTGGTGAAGATTTTATAATCTGCATTTAGCAAGGAGATGGGTCTGTATGAATTTGGATCTGATGGGTCTCTATCTTATTTTGAGATAACTCCACTCCAGGTTTCAGGCATGACACCTTCCAGTAGTACATGATTGCATGTGTCAGCTAGAAAGCTGTTAAGGAATGTTGAGTACTTTTTGTAAAACTCAGTGGTAAAACCGTAAATTCCTGGTGATTTGTTGTTTTTAAGATTTTTGATGGTATTGTGTATTTCTCGGGGAGTTATGTTGCTGTTGTTTTTGGCCCCCCCGAAGGGGATTTTTTAATTGCATTTTATATAAGGACTACAAACTACAATGAAAATAGGGGAGGGGAACTACATTTAAGGAGAAAGAAAAGATAACCACTACTAACTAAAAAACCCAAGAGAGGAGATCATCAAATAGCTTGTACACAATGCCATCCCTTAAAATAACTAACAG
>NW_015175361.1:1021907-1044198 GCF_001447785.1 Gekko japonicus | reverse complement strand
TTAGCCCCCCGAAGGGGATTTTTTAAATTGCATTTTATATAAGGACTACAAACTACAATGAAAATAGGGGAGGGGAACTACATTTAAGGAGAAAGAAAAGATAACCACTACTAACTAAAAATCCAAGAGCTTGTACACAATGCCATCCCTTAAAACGCTAACTATTTTATGAACTTAGTCAGATATGCTAATATAACTTTTAAATCTTAAATTTAGCTGTTGGAAAACTACCCCTAAGCATCTCAATATTAACAACAGTATTTTCAAAGGCAGAATTCAGAGTCCTTCAGCCTTCATTTTTCTTATCCTGTCTTTTCCAAAGTTTATAAGGACTTTTAGGAGCCGCTGCCCCTTTCTCGGACATAGAGTCCTCTCCAGAAGACCCCGAGTCCAGCTCGCCACTGGACTTACTGTCCTTTTCCTCTTTATCCACCTCCTCTGGCTCACCTAACTGGATTCTCAGAAAGTCCCGTGCTTTGGAAACAGAGTCAATCTTTTCTTTTTTGTCCTGAAGTTTGAAGGTTACACACTCTGGATATAACCACTGGTAGTTAATAGCATTTGTTTGAAGAAAAAGAATTAAATCTTTATATTTCTTTCTCCTTTGTCTTATTTCAAATGGGATATCTTTCAGAATCCTGATGGTACTGTCCCCGATTTTCAAGGGTGTCCCCGCTGTCACTCTCAGGATACAATCCCTCACATGCCTCTTTGAGAATCTCATTACTATTTCCCCAGGCAGATTATTCTTCTTTATGTATACGGAATAGGACCTGTAGGCCACATCCATTTCGCTCATGAGATAGTCCACCTTCAAATCTGTCACTGGGGCCAATGCTTCGCTCATCTCTCTGGGACCCCTTGGAAACGAAGAACCAGGTTTGCCTTCTCTATTTGTAATTGTAAAAGCTGTTCTGTTGAAATTTGCTTCTTTTCTGATTTTTGTACCTTTTTCTTCACCTTTTGAGCAGTGGCGTCAACTTCTTTCACTTTCTCAGCTGTTTGTTCCATAATTTTAAGAGTCTCATTCAATTGTGCCTGCTGAGTAGTGATACATTGATTCATTGTTGACAGCTGTTCCTTGAGGTTAGTCATCTGGTCCAACAGGGGGCGCAGGGACTCTGCCAATGTTTTGGCCAACTCGGTGGTTCCTTCTGGTCGTGAACTCTCAGCTACTTTCACTTTTAAAAGTTTCTCCTTCTCCATCCTCTTCCCCTCCATCTTTATGAGTTGTTTACTTTCGCAAAGATTAACAAAGTCTCTGAATATGCGCTCAAACACTCATGCACCCCTTGGTAAGTCTTTCCCAACAGGTTTCATCGCTTTTGTTTCCATTCCTCCCCTGGTCTCGCTTTTAAGTTTATGTGCATGAGAGGCCCCTCCCCCGCTTGCTTTACTTTCTAGTCCATGGGGTAGGGAGCTTTCTTTTTGAATTGCAAATACGCCTTAATCCGACTCACAGTTCATTCTTGGTCATACGACCTCATTTAGCCTCCATTTTAACCACTCAACCTCCAGCGCTTGCCCCGGTCAGCGTCGCTTCTTCCATTCGGACACTCAGCAGGAGGACCATCAGGACAGAGAAGTGCCTCAATTCCCCAGCATTCCTCGCCCCCCTTTTCTACTGGTGCACAGCTTCCACCCCCCGGGATGTCTGGGAGGTGAGTCTGCTCGGCGCACCGCCATAGACCGGAAAAATTAATTCTATGTGTTGTTGAGTTAGTTGATGTTGCAGTGGATGTTTTGTGAGGATGCATTTGATATTATAATGTTTTGGATTACTTATGGTGTTTGTAGTGTTGCAAAAAGGAATCCATGATATCTTTGGTGCTGTAAAGTGGTTGCCCTTGTGTATTTTTAATGTGACTGACCATAGTGCTAGTTTGTTTTTTTCTAACCTTCCAGGCCAACCAAAACTTGGCGCTATTTAGGCATAGACATGCCACTTCACCTTACTGACATTATCGAACATAACTTCACACCACTCAGCAAAATGATCAATGGCTTACCTTCACACGGGAACACCTCAATGTCATCCTGGATGGAAATAATACAGATTATTAAAACAGTAATCTTTCCAAAATTCTTATTCTTTTTCGCACAATCCCCATATCACTTCCTCACACCCTTTTCAAACTGTGGCAAAAATCATTCACAAATTTTATATCATTTATCATTCACAAATTTTATATGGAACAAAGCTTCCATATAAAGCTTTAAAACTTGGACAAGACCACTCAAATATGGAGGCCTTGCCCTTCCAAACCTTAAGGTCTATCATGAGGCAACAACTCTAATAGGTCTTATCAAGCATTACAACTGATCCTTTCATACAGATTGGAAAATGATAGAGGATGCTTATCTTAATAACATAACTTTTCAGTCAGTATTATGGGAAAACCCCACAAATAGACCAAAGGACATTATTAAGAATATATTTCTACAAAATACACTTAAAATATGGGACAAAAAAACCTATCTCTAGCCCCAAGAATTTCGCCCATCACTACATTTATTGGACAATCAAACCAGTTCAAACCAGGTTACTCCAAAACAGCCCATGATTGCATGCGTCAGCTAGAAAGTTGTTAAGGAATGTTGAGTACTTTTTGTAAATCTCAGCGGTAAAACCGTCAATTCCTGGTGATTTGTTGTTTTTAAGATTTTTGATGGTATTGTGTATTTCTTGGGGAGTTATGGGGGCATCAAGCAATTCTATGTGTTGTTGAGTTAGTTGATGTTGCAGTGGGTGTTTTGTGAGGAAGCGTTTGATATCATAATGTTTGGGATTACTTGTGGTGTATAGCTCTTTGTAGTGTTGCAAAAAGGAACCCATGATCTCTTTGGTGCTATAAAGTGGTTGCTGGGGGCCAGTTTGGTGTAGTGCTTAAGTGCATGGACTTTAATCTGGAGAACCGGGTTTGATTCCCCACTCTTCCACTTGCATCTGGCTGGAAGACCTTGGGCAAGCCATAGTTCTGATAAGAGCTGTTCTTGAAAAAGAACAGTTTCTGCCAGAGCTCTCTCAGCCCCACCTACCTCACAGGGTGTCTGTTGTGGGGAGCGGAAGCGAAAGGAATTTGTAAGCCACTCTGAGACTCCGAGTGAAGGGCAGGGTATAAATCCAATCTCCTCCTCCTCCTCCTCCTTTAGCACATGGAAACAGAAAAACATCACACGCTTGTATACGATACTACAAGGAAATGAAATAGTCTCTAAAACCTGCATTGAACAAAAACACAAATGTTCTATACCATGGTACGAATATTATCAGGTGAAACACCTTATAGATAATTTGCAGAAAAACTCAAACCTCTCAAGATCACTAACCCTTTTTGAAAGAATATTAAAAATAGACAGATGAGATTTTAAGAATCTTATTTCAGTCTTATATAATGATCTGACCATACCAAACCCAAACAGTAATTTATTTATTTATTTATTTACCTTCAATTTGTATCCCGCCTTGCCAGTGCAAACTGGCTCAAGGCGGCTTACACAAGTTAAAATACAATCAATACAATAAAATTTCAATACGAACAATTACATAAAATGCTAAATATAAACAGATGGCAGGAAATTTCTATACATGGTCCGCTGGAAAGAGGCCGTATCTGGCGTTCTTACATAGGGCTGTGGTATGTTCAGTTTGCAATAGTTGTCTGTGGTGGCTCCATTTTACAGACCCTGCGGAACTGAAAAAGGTCCCGCAGGGCCCTGATGTTCTCTGGGAGCTCATTCCACCAGTGTGGAGCCACACTAAAAAAGTCCTAGCCCTCGTAATGCCCAATCTGGCATCTTTCAGGCCAGGGAGAGTCAGGTGATTTTGTGACCCTGACCTCAGTGCTCTCTGGGGCATATATGGGGAAAGGCAGTCCCTCAGGTGGGCAGGCCCCCAACCATATAAGGCTTTAAAGGTCAAAACCAGCACCTTGAAGCGAATACGGTATGCTATTGGCAGCCAGTGCAATGCCTTCAGCACAGGCTGGATGTGGTGTCGTATGGAGAGACCCATCAACAGCCTGGCCGCCACGTTTTGCACCAGCTACAGCTTCTGGATTTGGGACAAAGGCAGCCCCATGTAGAGAGCGTTGCAGTAGACTAACCTCGAGGTGACCATAGTGTGGATCACTGTTGCCAGGTCATTGCATTTGTGGAAGGGAACAAACTGCCTAATCAGCTGCAGATGGTAAAAGGCTGCCTTGGCAGTGGCTGCTACCATTGTTAAGGTGGCATCCAGGAGTACTCCCAGAATCCTGACCCTCGGCTCTGGTACCAATGGCGGCCCATCGAAGGTCGGTAGTGGGATCCCTACCCCTGAGCCACTCCAACTCAGGCACAGGACCTCTGTCTTTGTTGGATTCAATTTCAATTGGTTCAGCCTAAACCAGCCTGCTATATCCTGAAGCACCCAATCCAGGTCATCTGGGGTTGAGTCAGACTGATCACCCAACAACAGATATAGCTGGGTGTCATCTGCATATTGGTGACACCCAAGCCTATGCGCAATCTGGGCAAGGGGGTGCAGGTAGAACATCGGGGATAACACCGCCCCTTGAGGAACTCCACAAATCAGCGGGTACCTCTGGGATGTCTGTTCCCCTACCGCCACCCTCTGTCCCCAACCTTGGAGAAAAGAGACAAGCCATTGTAGGGCAAGCCCCTGAATCCCTGTGTTGGTGAGGTGGTGGATCAGCAACTGATGGTCGATTGTGTTGAACCCCACTGACAGGTCCAACAACAACAGTGCTGCCGTGCTGCCTCGATCCAGATGTCTCTTGAGGTAGTCTTTGAGAGTGACCAGTGCTGTCTCCGTCCCATGGCCTGGCCAGAAGCCAGACTGGAATGGGTCTAGCTGGAAGTGTTATCCATAAAGCTCTGCAAGTGAATTGCCACCGCTCTCTCCAGTAATTTGCCCAAATAGGGCAAACTGGAAACCGGCCAATGATTGGCCAATTTGGATAGGTTCAAGGATGGTTTTTTCAGGAGAGGGCGGAGCATCGCTTCCTTGAGTGCCTCTGGGAACAGCCCCTCCATGAAGGACTTGTTGGTAATATCCCTGACGGCACCTTGTAACCCCTCACGGCCAGTGTTTATAAGCCATGAAGGGCATGGGTCAAGGCTGCACATGGTTGGGTGTACTGTTGAGAGCAATCTGTCAACTTCCTCAAGGCTGAGTGGACTGAAATAATCCAGAATAGAACTAGAAGATGTGCATGGGGCCTCGAGTTCACTCACTGTCTCAACTGTGGCGGGGAGATCGCGGCGGAGCAGCAAGATTTTATCTGCAAAGTAGCTCGCAAAGGCCTCACAGCCGATATCCAATTCCCTAGCATTTGGCCTGCCCCGGGGAAGCTCTGTTAATGACCAAATATTTCTAAACAACTGTGCTGGGCATGAGCTAGCAGACACAACCATGGCTGCATAGAACCCGCCATGGCTTTGACTGCCATCTCATAGGATCTCATAAACGTCCTATAGGATGCTCTTGCTGCTTCGTCGCAAGTGCTCCACCACTGCCTCTCTAGTCATCTGAGCCCTCGTTTCATGAGCCACAGCTACCAGACACTTTGGCAGGCAGACTGTGCTAATACTCTTACTGACAAAGAATGGCATAAAATATAGACTTCCCCATTTATTACCTCCAAGTCCCTAAATATCCAACTACAGAATTATAAGGTCTTGACAAGATGGTACCTCACCCCAGCAAAACTACACAATATTACAAAAACCTTCTCACCCCTCTGTTGGTGGTCCTGTGGTGGTTACAGATCATACATACACTGCTGGTGGTACTGCCCAATTGTTAAGAAATTCTGGATAAAAGTTTCATAAGCCATCAGAAACATCACAGGATACCACATTCCTCTCTCTCTGAAACTAAACTTACTTGACCTATGGAAAGACTCCGAAATCCCGAAATCACAGAGGGAGCTGATCTCAATATTCCTGACCGCAGCAAAGACAGTCATTGCCAACAACTGGAAAGATAAAAAAGTCCCATCTCTCACTCAATGGTTTGCCAAACTATGGGAATTTTATTCTGTGGACAAGCTATCAGACAAGGTCTCGTCCTTTAATAACTATACTTGTGGCAGTAATTTCCAATTAAAATGGTTCACATTCTTAGAACATGTCTTTAGTAATGATATACCTCCAAACTATAATGTACCAAGTGAATTCTATGATGTCCTATATTTTAAGTAACATTTTATGTAACTCTGCTGTTTAAAATACAGCTTACCATGTACCTTTATATGTGTTTATGTTCAATTTATATTGTATTATCAAAGTTATGTTATTGTTCACTCTGTATAAGAAAACAAATAAAAACTTTATTTAAAAAAACCAGCCTGCATATGCAAATGACCTTGAAAGGCTGGCCCAATCAGGTAGAAGGTGAGTTGTCAGAAACACTGCTAGCCTTTTGTATCTAGACTCTGTGTTTTTTGTGTGTGTGTAGGAAAGCACTAGGTGTAGCACAAGATGTTGTGCAAGTGGGTCTTTGCTAAGTCCATTTATGTTTCTGCTTACACATTCTGAGATCCAAACCTACGTATCAATTGTCAGAAAGAAAAATAAGTTGTAGAAACAGATTTCTTTAGCATATGTTAAATAGTTTTTTTACCAGCCAGCTCGTGAGGCATACATGAACCATAACCCCCCAAATGGTCTTTAGTATTGTACATATCACCTACTTTTTTAAGACACATTTTTCTGTTAGAAAAGGAGCATACATTAGAAGTTGAAGGTTAATTGCCCTATTTTAACATCAATATAATGTTGAATTTTACTCACAAGTACTTCATTGTGCTAGCTTGCCCAGCTGCTGTGAAATGCATATTCTGTTAAAGTCTTTGTGCTTAGCATCATACATTATAAATGAACAATGAGAGCAAAAAGTGACAGAAAGGATCCATTAATTTTTATACAACTGAAAACATCACCTTGTCTAGCTGTGCAAGTATTCAAACAGAATAAGAAAAATTATCTGTAAGTAAAATTAACCATTTCCAATATTTAACAATAATTTGTTGTTATTCAGTCAAGAAGCATAGCAAGGATCGTAGTCTTTCTAACTGCCTGCCATAAAAGTAATTCAACTAAATAATTCCATAATATTCAACTAAAAATTCCGTAACATTTAAATTAACGCTGTATATATTAAGGTTAAAATGTTATGATTGCTAGCCTTTTTGAGTTTTATTTTACCAAATTAGGTGGACATTCTGCTGACATAAATTTCTGCTTGCTCATTGTCAATGGCTGCATAGGAACACCTGTATTTCCTCCCTCTAGCTCAGGATTACTTACTTGTGTTTATTGATGCTCAGGCCCACATAAGATGTGTCCTGTCAGAGTATCTGAACTACTAGAATTCCTCACAGTTTGTGATTTGTATTTCTTTCATTTGGAAGCTTGAACACCCAACACCTGTCTTCCTCCATTCTCCAGAGGCACCTGCAAAGGGTGCACCCACTTTGTTGCCACTGGATAAGGAGTGGCAAATAGTGGGAGGAGGAAGAGGCCCACTGCCTCTCAGCAATGGCAAGTGGAGGTGGAGCAGCAGGCCCCTCTAAGAAAGGCTCCTGCACTCTGGGGGCCATGGTTGGGATGCCAAGGAAAGCCACTCTCCAATAAGTCATGCTCCCAGAGATGCCAACAGTGCCACCCAAAAGGGAAGGGGGGCTCAGGAAGCACTAACTCTTCTAATTGGTGAGATGATTGCAGTGGATAGCCAACCCTTCTCCCTCATGGAGGATGTAGCCTTTTGCCAGCTGCTGCACCACCTAGTTCCCTGGTACTCTATCCCCTTGTGCAGGGCTTTTTTTGTAGAAAAAGTTCAGCAGGAACACATTAGCATAATAGGCCACACCCAACAGCAGAAACTCATTAGCATATTAGGCCACACCCTATGCCTTCCCTTGGCTTGCCCAGGCGCTCCCCGGCTGCGGGGAGCCCGGGCAAGCCCCCCCTTGAAGGGAAGGGAAGGCAATTTAAATTCTTCTGTGTAGGTGTGGGCAAGGCCAACTCAGAAGCCAGCCAGAACTTCGTTCCTGTGTGTTCCTGCCCAAAAATAGCCCTGCGTGAAGGACCATGAAATGGGGAGTCTTGCCCACCATGCACTGTTCTGCAGTGGTGCTGGTCAAGGGTTAGCTCTCCAGAGCACAAGGCCAAACCATCCACTTCACTGTGGACCTCTGGGGGTGTCTGCCTTTCCATCTGTCCTTTGAATACTGGCTGTATATTTCAGCCGGGGGGGCAGGCTTTGAGTACTGTGGGCACACTTTGGGTTGGGGGTTTCTGGTGGACTCTGGGCACCTGTCAGCCTCTCTCTGCGACCCCCGGCACTGATCCTCCCGTGGCCGTGATTTCAGTTGCCCCAACAGGGTAGACGGTCCTATCAGCAGAGGGTACCAAAAGAGGGGGGAAGTGAGGGGCCTCAGACAGGTAGGGGACGGGGTTAAAGCCACCCCCATAAGTCCCTCTGCCAGTGTGTGTCGGGAAATTCTTTTGCTCTCTCTCAGCTTTTCCGTCTCTCTATACCCGCGTCCCCTCTAGCTCCTGTGCACACTAATCCTCCCTGCCCACTTCTCCATCCCCGCCTTTTATCTCCCCACCAGCTCCCAGCACTGCCCATCTTCCCAGCTGTGGCCCTGCCCATCTCGGCCCCGCCCCCTTTATTAGTACGGATGGCGACTAGGTGTGTTGGGTGGTGTTGATGTTGTGCCTGGCTTGCTCCCGGCCCCCCTGTGATGCCTCCTGGGCCGTGGCTGACTTCAGCTGCTCCACGAGGGGCCCAACCCTGCCGTTTTGCCCTACTGGCGCAGCCTCCTCTCCTTGGGGTGGGGTCATCAGCTTCCACGTCTGCCACCCATCGTGGACCACTGTGCCCTGGCTCGGTCACCCAACTCGCCTCCCTCGCTGTCCTCTGGTCCATGGGCACCTTTGGTGAGTTGGATGCTTGTGGGGACTCTGGGGGGTGTTCCAGGGGTTGTGTCCCATGTCCCAAAGCCTCCAGACCAGGACAGCACCAAGCCATTATGTCTACATAAGTCATTACATGCTTTGTGGTTTCAGGGCTTTGAGCCACCATGTCTACATATATCTCAGTGCTTCAAGCCACCATGTCTACATATGTCATTGCATGCGGGTTTGGGTCTCTAGTGGACTCAGGGCTGTGAAAGCAGCTGTCTGTACTGGCTTGCAGGCTCTGAGTTCCAAGTTTCAGAAGTCAAGCAGGGCAGGGTCGCTCAGTTCAAAGTCTAGTTTCCAGAAGTCAGGCTAGGAAAAGTCATTCAGTCTGAAGTCAGGGTTCCATAAGTCAGGCTAAGCAAGGTTGTTCAGCCCAATGTCAGGCTTCTAAGAATTAGGCAAGGCAGAGTTGGTGGCTTAGTGTCTATTGTATGTGTTGCATCCATGCTTAACAGCATATCTTGGGCGGGTTTTTTTAGCCCCATGCCTAAGTGTCATGCTTGTAGCTAGCTGCTCAAAAGTAATCCTGCAACTATTCATCTGTCATCATCAAGCAGCTGGCATCAGGCCAGGAGGTGTGCACTCTGCCTTCTAGCCTGTAGTTCTGTTCTCAGCCTCTGTCTGTGGCACTCTAAGGGTGTAGGAGATACTGATGGGCTGGGAATGGCTGAGGTTCACCTGCTGAATCAGGGTGGCTCTGCACCAGCTTTTGGCTGTGAATCCTGACAATCCTTCATCTCATTTTCTTGCTGCCAGCTCTACATGTGTGTTTCCATTCCTTTGCACAGTAGAAGAATACACCAAGAGTGATGATGTGGTGTCCACTGGTTCACCAACTATGGCTACACCTTGAAAGATGTGATTTGGCTAAATTTATTATTTAAATGAGCACCTTAAATTATATGCTGAATGTTCCCTTCCAATAAAAAATGTATGAACAGCTGGCTGATGGTAGGGCATTTCATTCTGTTGTGTGCTGAGAGCAGCACAACAATGGATGTTTCTGTGTTTGACTATAAAATATTTATTAACTAAAGCAATTATCTCTAAGATTCAGGGGGAAAAAGATAGAAAAAATAGAAAAAAATTATGTCCAAGTTGTTTTGGGGAATATGAGGGAAGAAGGGCCCTCCATAGTCCTCACTATACTCAGTGCTACTTATGACCAGAGGAACACCTCCTTTTCCTTTTACAACTGCATGTTCTTAGAATCATAGAATCACAGAGTTGGAAGGGGCTATACAGACCATCTGCTCAATTCAGGATCAGCCTAGAGCATCCCTGGCAAGTGTTTGTCTAGATGCTGCTTAAAGACTGCCAGTGAGGGGGAGCTCACCACCTCCCTAGGCAGCTGATTCCACTGTTGAACAACTTTTACTGTAAAAAAGTTTTCCCTTATATCCAGCTGGTACCTACCCATCCCTAATTTAAACCCATTATTGTGAGTCCCATCCTCTGCTGCCAACAGGAACAGCTCCCTGCACTCCTCTAAGAGACAGCCCTTCAAATACTAAAATAGAACAATCATGTCCCCCCTCTACCTCGACCCCCGGATCATCCTTGTCACTCTCCTCTGTACCCGCTCCATTCTGTCCACATACTGTTTGAAGTGAGGCCTCCAGGACTGCACACAATACTCCAGGTGTGGCGTGACCAATGCAGCATACCACGCGGAACTATGACATCTTGCAATTTGGGTGTTAGACCTCTGTTGATACACCCCAAGATCACATTAGCCTTTTTGTCGCCGTATCACACTGGCTGCTCATATTTAATTTACAGTCCACCCCTACCCCCAAGATCATGTTCACTTATTAATGCAGATCTGACCCTCCTTCCAAATGTACCCATCCACCTCTGGCATCCTCGCTGTCTACATGGGATGCAGGAACAAGGAAAGGGGGAGGCGAGAGCCAAAACTTGGTTCAGGCAGAAATGCTTATGCTAGCAGTTCAAGGCTGCCCACATTCAAGTCTTGCTCAGGAGTAGAGTACAATAGTCTAGAGCTTAACATGATGAGAGTATTTGTATACAGGAAAGGGCAGGACTATTAATTCCCAATATAATGTATTCCCAATAAAATTCCCAATTAATTCTAGCCTTTGCTGGTTCAAAGTAGCTCATGCTTCAGCCTCTCCAACTCTGTGCTGTGAGAGCTCCAGCTTTCTAGACCCATGTTACTTCTCCATCTGACACACAGTTCCAGCTTGGCCCATTCTTGAATGCCTGCCTGTGACCAGAATGTCTTCATGTCTGGTCAGCCAGCTACAGAATAGGACAGCTAACTCAGTATTGCAGACTGCTGCAAAGCTGCCACAAATCATTCATTAACTCAGCCACTTATGGATAACTTGAAGATAGCCTTCCCCCCTTTTTTTTGCAATCCTTGGAGCCCCCCAACAAATCTCTGCTCTTCCTCCTTTTCCTTCTAATTCCCTTCCTTAATATACAAAATAAAATAGGTAGTTTAGGACTGTACTTTCAAGCTGAAAAGAAAGCTGATTCTTCCTAATACAGTGTTGATGTAAATTTTTAAATCCCCTTCATACTTTTTTTGTTATGCTTATGGATTAAGGTCTTTTGGAGAACAGGACTTCTGAATACATTCTTAATGTACTGTTTTCTTCCAGCAGAACAATTTTCTCAGCAGTAGAAATTATAGTTAAAAATACTAACCCTGAGTAGACATCTATTATACCTATTATCCTGAAAAGATTGCTATGCAAATATTGTCAAAGATTTCAGCATAGCAGGAACATTTTTAAGCCCTCAGAGTTGTTTTGGTCCCTAGGAATGTATTTTAAAAATGACTATCAAAAGGCTATTTAGTGAAAGATATAATACGGAAGCTGAATTGTTAGGAAATCTTATTCCATCCTATTTTAATTGCCAAATATGACATCCAGAAAATTTTTATTCCACTGTGCTGTTTATTTTATAAATTTTCAGCCATCAATAGCAATCAATTTTTGAACAGACGACACCAAGTAGTTAAAAAAAATCAATGAATCCAAATACTTTCATAGCTTTCACCTATGTTTCACTTGAAGTGGTCAGGGCTGACTCACCCGCTAGGCGAACTAGGCATTCGCTGGACCCTGGATTGGGCAGCAGGACCTAGATGGGGTGCCGAACTGCATAGGGGAAGCACCAAAAGCCCACGCGACATTGCTGCTCTGCTCCTCTGGCCGCTGGCACCGCTGCCGTCACTGGTGCTGCTGTGCGAGCTGGCAGAGGGCGCGGTGGTTGAGGAGGTGCAGGGTGAGGTGGAGTGGAGTGGAGGGCTGAGTACAGATGGGGTGCCAAGGCGGGGAACCAGCGCACCAAAGTTGCCTCAGCCGGTGCAAAAAACCCTCGGGCTGGCCCTGGAAGTGCCAGATATTCAGCATCCCTCATTAGGGATTTCATTTTAGTATTCTTTTTTACCCTTAAAATACCCCAAGGCAGATGATTGTATAATGCCAAAATTTACAATAATAAAAATTACACCCAAACAAACAATTTGAAACTGTTTATTTTCTTCATTTTGTTCTCCCCAATGGGAACCCAAACGCAGCTTACATTGTTCTCTTCTCCTCCATTTTATCCTTACAATAACCTGAGAGACAGTGAATGGCCCCAAGTCACCCAGTGATAGTCCACTGCAGAGTAGAGATTCAAACCTGAGCCTCCTAGAACCCAACCTGGCATTCTAATCACTATACCACACTAATACCGCATCTGACACAGTAAAACCACTAGGCACCATCCTATGATCAGTCAGTTTGAGTCAAAGGCCTTCTAGTCTAGAAAGCTTGTAGAGAGACACCACCCTCATCTTGAGAAAGAGGAAGTGCCAGAGTTTGGGGCCAGCTGGTGAAAAGTCCTTTTGGCAGGCTCTGACCACCTACATTTTTAATAATTTTGGTTTCCTCATGAAGAAACCTTAATATTCAGGCAGGCAGAAGACATTATTTTAGGGATGTTTCCACATTGCCCTATTGTGCTTTTGTCATCACTCCTTTCTAACAGCAAAAAAAAAAATCAAACTGATTCAAACAGGTTCTCTGGAGATGTGGCACAGAACATTTATAAAGAAAAGATAAATCAAACCTGTATTTTTGCTCTTTAAGTCAATTGTCAAGTGGACCAGCAGCCCTGACCTCCATCCACGAATGCAGCAGCAGACCGGAGAAGGATGCCATGCTCTGCTATGACAGATATTCCTGAGCAGACGCCAGAAAGGAATCTCTTCTCCACCACACAGGCAACCCTCCCTCCACCACCTTCATGTGTTAACTTCACCTGGCAAGACAGGCATTCCTCTCCAGCCTAAGACAAAAGGATGTGCCCATCGACAACAATAGCCAGCAATCAAGTCTTCCTATCACCCATCAAGATAACAATGCTGCCCAACATCTGGTCATTAATCAGAAGCACCAGCCCTGCAATGTGATTGGTGCTCTTCTTTCTCTCCTTTGTGTCAACCCCTTCCCCCAGGGGTGTCACTCCCAGCCAAACCATAACTTGCAATTGTTCAACCATTAATCCCTTTCCTGGCCCATTCATAGTTTAAATTTTGTAAATATCTCCTGGGGACTAGGTGACGAGTTCTGGCCTCAGGTCACATTTTAGGTATATAAGGAGAGCCCTCTCTGGGCGCGCTCTCTTGCCTCTTGCTCTTGCCTCTCTACCCCCACCCTATCTTGTTGGTTTCATTCTTGGCTAGTTTGGAATCAGTCCATATGTGTTGCTGGTTGACTCATGATCCCTTTCCCCTTATTGTGTTATTTTTCACTGCATGATCCAAGCGTCTCACCAGACGGGAAAGTATCACCCACCCAATGATATTTCCTACTCATGCAAACATCTCTAAGGTTTCTAATCTGTATTCTCAGCAGAAGAACAAGTAAAACTAATTGACAAGGTTTTTCCCAGGAGGGGGGCCCCCTCCTCAGTAATATTATGCTTGGAACAACAAAGGTCCCAAAGTTTTAACCAAATTTATAAGAAGCTTAAATGTTAAGATGTTAACAAAAGGCTAGTGACCTGTCATAGAGAAAGAGGCTCTGTGCTTTTAGCTGCAGAACAAGTAAATACGATTGACAATTTTTTCCAGGGGGGGGGGGGAATCTTTCTCCGTAATATATGCTTGGAACCACAAAGGTCCCAAAGTTTTAGCCAAACGTAGCCAAATTTAGAAGTAGCTTAAATTCGATTTTAAAACTCCGGTTTTTTGTTTCTTCATATAAGCTACAATTGAATAGCATGTTTTAATTATGTTTGCAATTCTTTTTTGCTATAAATCTCAGGGCATGATCCACCCAAGGAAAAATGCTATTGATTTCAACTAAAGAATTAATAATGTGTTTGACTGTTTTCCCTTAAAGTCGGTGGTAATTAACATTGCTTAATCTTGGCTGGATCATGCCTCTGAGTTTTAAACTTGATCTATAGGGCTTGCTTAGATAACACTTAATGTACAGCCAGTACAATCCTAAATTCTCAGACTTGAGATTAAAAATAAATAAATAAAGGTGTGAAAAAGGAGAATCAGCAACACTATGAAAATGTCAAATGGCTATCCCATCAGATAACAGTAGCAAGAATTTAGGTAATCGGTTTGTCACATTATAGTGGAAATGCAGTAAAAACATTTAGGGATAGTGCCAATTTTGTTCATATATTTTGGAATTGTGCAAAAATACCAAATATTGATATGTTAAAGATTAGTTCTGGAATGATATGGCTATAACAGGGAATTTCCCCTTGCACTTTCTAAGAGCTCCTCTGAGCAATCATTGTGGGATATTAGTATTTACAAGCAAGAAAATGCAAGGACTTGCAGGAGGCATCCTATTTCTCCCTTCCCCACAACCATCTTTCTCTTTCCTTGAAGCCCCATAGCCTCTCCCCTTTTCCTGCTTCCTTCTCTCCACTCCTTCCCAGCCAACAACCAACCTACATTTATCTGCCCCTCTGTCTTCTGCTTTCCCTCTCTATCTTCCAGCAACCTCTATCTGGGAAAACTATGGCCCAGTTGTGTGGTGCCTGCTATTAACCCAGGCTCACTTTCCCCTAGGTTTCATCTCCACATCATTTTCTCTTTCCCGCCTCTCGGCAATCCCCATATCCTCTCCCCTTTCCCAGCATCATTATCTCATTCTCAATCTCAGCCATTCAATAGCCTTCCTTTTATCTGCCTCCCATCTTCAGCTACATTTATTATTTATTCACTTCAGTTATACCCCACCTTTTGACAATGCAGGGACCAAAGAAACTTATATTACTGTCCTCTCTTTTTAGCCTCACAACAATCCTTTGATGTAGGTTAGACTGAAAGTTTCTGACTGGCCCAAAATCACCCAGTGAATTTCCACGGCAAGATGGGGATTCAAACTTTGGCCCTGATGAGTCTTCCATCAAAGGATAAAACAGCCCTGTAAAGGACTGTGCCCCTCCCCCTGCCTTTTACTCAAAGAAACTAAGCCCAGGAATGCTGTGGTTGCCTAAGGGAATTGCTGAAAACCAAACTCTACTGCCCTTGGGCCTTCAGAACCTGAAGTTTATTTTTCTCTGTAGAGCAATTGGGCACTTTCCCCAAAGTTCTAACAAATTAAGCAGAATAAATAATGCAAATAAATGTTAACAGTTTTATTTAGAATATAAGTTCCTTTGTGATTCAACCACAATGGTGTCTGAGGGAACTGGTTTCTTAAAGCTCTAGGCACTCCTTTTATTTGTTTATTTATTCAATCTATACCCCATTCTCCCCGCTGAAGCAAGCTCAAGGCGCCTTACAGAAAAGGGGTTTATCATTGGATTTTTCTCAGATTTGGCTGACTTGGCTATTGGAGTGTGTGTGTGTGTGTGTGTGTGTATAGAGAGAGAATCATTGTTGTTATAATAATTGCTGATTTATTAAATAGCAGGAATACCTACAAGATATTTTTGTTGTTTTACAATATGACAATGTTAATATTTTTGTACCTATATGGACAAGCTAAGTAAGATTTATCATATTGCAACAATGTAGTGAACCGGTAAATTTTATTTTCACTTTGCTTGTCTCAACAAATTATGAATCAGAATAATCCTTTATAGCCCATGTGTTTCAGTGAAACAATGTTTTAAAAGGTAAATAACCCCACATTTATGGTTAGAAATGTACATGCCCAGTGAAAATGTAACTGCTACTTATAGTGGCAATCCTGAGTCCTTTACAGTTCAAGTACAGTTAAAGATAAGAGTATGTGTAAAGCCAAGGTGTTTTTAAAATTCTTACTGTAGCAGTCAAGTAGCTCTACGAACAAGTCTGTTTTAAATGTGTATATGCAATTCCCCTCAAAATTTTAAGTACAGTATAACTTTTCAAAAGAGGTTTTAAAACTCAGGGTATCCTCCCAACATTAACAACATGAAAACTGTGGTATTAAATAAAATCTAAAGTACATGTCTTCATGGAAGAAACACAGCCACATCTGCTTTCCATACCGATATCCCTTTTTTTTTTTTTAGAAATTAAGCAATACTCTCATAGGAGTAAATAATATTATGGGTCTATTTCACATGACCCTGGACTTCTGCAAGTAAGATGAAAAGGAAGCATATTACAGCAGTTCTCACACTTACAAAGATGATGTGAGAACTTGTTTACACTGAGTAGACATCTTACATCTTATCTTTTTACTTCAGCTTGACTTTCTTTTAACAAGGAGATATAATTTGACATAAGAACATAAGAGACGCCAATGTTGGATCAGGCCAAAGGCCCATCCAGTCCAACACTCTGTATCACACAGTGGCCAGAAATACCAGTGCCATCAGGAGGTCCACCAGTGGGGCCAGGACATTAGAAGCCCTCCCACTGTTGACTCCCCCCCCAAGCACCAAGAAGACAGAGCATCACTTGCCCCAGAGCCCCTATCTATACCTTGTGGCTAATAGCCACTGATGGACCTCTGCTCCAGGTCTTCCTATCATGCTTTCATTTGGTCTACAGATCACTGTGGAAAGAGTCAGTTTAAAGTAGCTAATCATATAATGTGATATGTTAAGGTAAAAATATAATAATAAAATACATACTACTAATGTGTGAATTGTATTGTTAACTATAAGAGATCCAGAACAAAGCTTATACTCATAATTAAACTTCATTGTTCTTAAAGGTGCCACTGGACTCAAACTTTGTTCTGTTGTTTCAGACAAACATGGCTACCCACTGAAGCTATGAGAGATCTAGGCTGCAGTCCTAAGAACACTTTCTTGGGAGTAAGCGTCACTGACTTATATTGGACTTGCTTCTGAATAGACCTGCTTAGGACTGCTTCTCTCATTTACAGCCATAAGAAAGATGATATTTAACTAATTTTTTGTGTGTGTTTAGGGACATTAATGGTTTCCTTTTAATTTCTAGTTGTGCTGCTTGATACAACCACTGCAATTGGAGAGCTAGGATGGAAAACCTATCCTCTAAATGGGGTAAGCTGCTATGTACATTTTGGTTATTCTGCATGCTACAGCTTTAAAATAAAATATTGTCCATAAATGGCAATTTTTTCTGTTTGTAGATCGAAATAACAGGAATTAAGGTATTCACTTCAAAAAGAAACTGGACTTTAGGGTTTTTTTTAAAAAAGGAACTGCATGACTAAAATACTGCATACAAAATAACAGCATATTCTTAGTGAAGGTAATATCTCAGGATTTATATAAGTCAGCATTGTTTCATCAATTCTCTCTCCAAAAATGAGGATATCTTTTTTCTTGCTATCTTGTTAAAATGTTGCTTTATCAATAATCACAATGTTGATCAATGAAATTGGATTTTATCCTTGAGTACAGGTTTACAATTAAAAGGCTGTTTGAAAGGTTAGAGGACATTGACCACCTGATATTAGGGTTTCCAGCGAATTATCACCAGATAGCAGAGATTAATTCCCCTGAAGAAAATTGCTGCTTTGGTGGCTAGACTCTAAGGCATTATACTCCACTAAGGTCCCTCTTCTCCCCTAACTCCGCTCTCCCCAGCATCTAACCCTAAACCTTCAGGGATTTTCCAACTGGGAGCTAGCAATCCTATCTGATATTAAGGATATAAGTGTTATTTAGAATTTAGGTCATAGGGTTTACAGATTCAGTTTTGCAGACATTAATCCTCATCAATGAACCATCTGCAAAGCAGCATCCTTTGCTGGCTATGGATGCCACAGATCAGCAAATGCAGGCTGTTTGACAGCAAGTGAAATGCCAGTTGTGCTGGCAGTACTCAGCTGCTGGATCCCCGCCCATAATTTTATGCAAATATACAATAATATATATATAAAAGCTGCATGGCAAGAAATGCTGGGAGGTGTTTTGTGAATCACCAATAGCTAGCTCTAGTTTATGGGGACTGTTAACTACATTTGTTGTAAGTTGCTGTGGCACAGCTGTGTATGAAAATGCCATGTGGGAAGGGCACAAAACATGTGACAATGATGGGAGTCTGCAAATGATAGCGGGACTTTATATACCTGTCTCAGTCTTGAGCGGATACACACATTTGTATGTGTATTTCTTTCTCTTACTCTGTCACTTTTAGCTTATATGATTTTTAAACCAAAGCTATGCACGTGGTCTTTACCAGTAGTCAAAGCACTGAACATGATAGCAGCTCCACAGTTTCCAGGTTTATGGATTACATTTTTATACTCAACAGCAGTACATCAGAACTGGCTTCTTTTACCTTAAGGGTGTGGAAACTTTGCCACATGCTTCTTACTCACACAGGTCAAGTAATGTCAGGAGCTTCAGGTCACAGGAGATGGGCCATCCTCTATCAGTCCATAAGATATCTCCAGAAAAAGCATATACTCCTTTTCCCTATTTGAAGTCATCTGGTCTCAAGTGGTTACAATTCAAAGATCAGTTTTTCATTTGGCTAGTTCATTTAACAGCACATGGACGAACTTGTATAGTTCAGCTTTTAATTAAAATGTAATATATTTAAGCACTTAATCCATTTTATAGATTACCTTCTTATCCTGAGAACTCTTTAAATTAAACAGTTCCTTTGCCAGTATATAATTTATTTTTATGTGATGTCATTTTGTTGCTGAATATTTAGAAGGATGCTTATGATGATACAAACATTTTGGCACAATAAACCACTAAGAAATTCTCCTGCACAAACTGTCTTCTTACACTGGCCCTAATAATTTCAAATGTATTTGCTCAAATCCTGGTGGATAGAGCCCATAGAGGACTGAAAGGATTGCTTCTTGAAGAAAACTTTTTGTTTCATTTCTGGACATTTTTTTTCTCCTGGGAAGAAAGATATATTATACTTCCTCAGCACCATAAAGTATATTTTAAATGCCCTTTTACTGACTCTGCCCTCAGGGACTTTAAGCAATATGACATTTCTTAATCTTACCCTGTTTCCAAGTTTATGGATTACATTTTTCAGGGTTTTACCGTCCTTCGTATTCTTGAACAGTATTTCCAGTCTATTAAGAAATATCATTCTTTATTTCTTTTGCAGTTTCCTGTAGCTCAGATCTTTAATTCTGACACCTACCCCTGCCCCCCATGAAAATATAGACAAACCAAATATGAGTGAATATTGGTACAATAATATGTTTGTTCATTATGTTAGTCTTCAGAATCTCTTTTAAAAATCAACTGAATTACAGCAAACAAGAAAACATTTTAGATTAGTCTAACTCAATTCAGTGCTGGCATAAAAGAAAGTGCCAGATTACTCCTTCCTAATTACTAAAACACAGGGGTTATCCCCAGATAGCATAGCTTGACGTGGCAAACCGACTGTTTTCTTGTCTCTTTTTTAAAAAGCTAGTGGGTTTCAATAGCATGCCTAACCACATGGATGGATATAACTGCCATGAACTGTGCCAAAATACCGTCAGGCATTTTGAAGCACGTAGTGTCTAGAAGGCAAAAAGAAAAATGCTATCTCAGAAAAACAGTTTTATTGACCCCTTCCTCTAGGCTTATTTGTAACAACAATAGTAGAGTGCTTCCCAATTTTTTTCCATTGGTCAGAAAAAGTCCATGTGCAAAGGAAAAGCTCCATCACAGATGCACTGTGAGGTTTGTTTCTGGTATCAGATTCAGTGGATTAATTTTTCATTAGATGTCATTAGTCATGGTGGAGAGGAGGAATAAGTGTGTGTGAGAGAGAGGCCTCATTTATTCACCCTCCCTCCTGCTGTATAGGGTACTTGCCACGACTCAAGCTCTGCCCTTTTATTTGTCTATCTATGGCTTGAGGCCACAGGTGTGTACAGGATCTGTGTCACTTCTTGTTGCTATCAAACCCAGTGCAGCCAGGAGTTTCTAGCCTATGCACAGAACAGCCAGGCATGAAAGTGAGAACTGTCAGCACAGTCTGAAGAGCAAGATCTTTATTTATCAAAGCACAAACTGAAAATTCAAAAATAGAGGCTGGCCAAGACGGATTTCACACTGTCCCCCTCCCTTGTTCCCCACTCCTGGTTTATGTGCTTCTGACAGGCTGTTGACACCTTTTACCCCTTCCTGTCCCACTGGATGGATTTCCCTTTGCTCTGTCTTGAGTTTGGGAATGGAGCACCACATGGATTACCCTGCATCCTTTTCTCCAATCAATTTAGGATGCAGGTCTCAAAGCTTTATCACCCAACTCAGATCATCCAAACACCCATCCATGTGTCTCTTCCTGGAAGATATGTAAATGGTTATCTCCATGCAGGAAGCCCATGTCTGTTCAGCCAGCAATTTAAGCCATTTATAGCTTCCCTCCCAGAGAAACAATATTTTTCTTGAAATGGGGGATCTCTTGCATGCAACCCATAGCATCTTGCACCCCTCTGTCATAATAATATTTACGTAATATTTATGTATTTGTATAACATGTAGAAGAAAATGAATTGTTCTGAACAATTCATCGCCTTGGTAAATGCCAGTACTTAATGCCAAATTCTCATGAGATTAAAGTGGGGCCATTTGTTGATGGGACATAATGGCTATTGACATGTCAGGAGCAATTATGTCATACGTCTTGTGTTGGACACTTTCCAGTGCATGACTAGCTAAATGGCATCCTTTACCGGTAAATTATGGAAATACAGATGAAATTTGGCCACTGCCAGTGGCACTCAGTTGGTTTTGAGACAGCAGAATGCGAGATTCTTATGAGGTTTTTCACTGAAATATGAAATCTTGAGAACTGCTATTCAACATTTATCATGTTTCTGACAAATGTGCTTACCATCTGTGCACATAGTATTTTACAGGGTGAAGTGAGCAATAGGTGTTCCTACCCAAAACAATTTAAAAATTTTACTGTGTTGAATCATAAAGAGACAGCGTAGGGAGAAACGGTTGAAGAAAAAGAAGGGGGAAAGGAAATGGTAAATATAAGGTTAGCCTTCTAGGGTAAACTTAGCCTTATAGGTTGCCCTTGTAAACTTATAGGATACCCTTATAAACTATAAGGGTAAACAATCAATCTTAATTAAAAATGGTCATAGACCAATACAAGTCTCAATTCACAATTCACAGTAAATATAGGTATAATACAGGAGATAAACAATAATTAGATGGGTTAATAGATGCAAAATTATTAAAATATAAAATACACCAGTTTGGTGCAGTGGTTAAGTGCACGAACTCTAATCTGGGAGCACCGGGTTTGATTTCCCACCCCCCCACTTGCACCTGCTAGATGACCTTGGGCAAGCCATAGTTCTGGCACAGCTGTTATTGAAAAGGAGCAGTTTCTGTCAGAGCTCTCTCAGCCCCACCTACCTCACAGGGTGTCTGTTGTGGGGAGGGGAAGGAAAAGGTGTTTGTTAGCTGCTCTGAGATTCCTTTGGGTAGTGAAGGGCGGGGCTGGGTAAGGGAAGGGGGGAATCTAAAACTTTCTGCTGAATTTTACATGCAGCTGCACAACGTTTTGCATTGAGAGCTGTAACTTGTGGGGTTTTGCCTATAAATTAGCATAATAAGCCCCACCCAACAGCAGAAACTCATTAGCATATTAGGCCACACCCCTGACAGCACAGCTTATTAGCATATTAGGCCACACCCCAGGCCTTCCCTTCCCTTCCCTTCAAGGGGGGCTTGCCCAGGTGCCCCGCAGCTGCAGGGCATCCGGGCAAGCCAGCCCTTGGACAGGCTGGGGAAGGCACAGGGAGGCATATAAATGCCTCCCCGATCCTTCCAGGGTTCTCCCTGGCCCGCCCACCTCAGAGTCTCCGGGGGTCGCTCTCCAGGCCTTTCTTCTGTAGCCATGCACACAGAGGTTTTGGCTGTAGTGGGCATGGCCAACTCTGAAGCCAGCCAAAACTCC
>NW_015175361.1:993372-1021886 GCF_001447785.1 Gekko japonicus | reverse complement strand
AATAGCCCTGGTAACCATCACTAAGAATCAAGGGAGTTAAGCCCTGAGGATTGTAATTTGGAGGCAAGACACACCTTGGCTGAAACTTTAACCAAACCAGTCTCCCAGGTTGTTTCACTTATCTCTATCACTGAGAAGAATCATGTCCTTCACTGATTTTGGTATGGTTTACTCCCAAGCAACACCACCATTGACCATAGCAGTGCAGGGCATTTCAAACTGCTAGTTTTCACTGACATTGAGTAATATTCATCAAAAAGTATTCACTATTTGTGGGATACTTAAATACCCACTATGAAGCTCTACATCGCATGAGACTGGAATATCTGAAGGAACATCTTCTCCTGTATGCCCAGAAATTAAGATCACAGGGAGAGGCTGTATAGAAAAATTGTTTTCTGCTTTCTATATTCACATGCCTTCTCCTGTGATGTCTTTTGATAACATGCTGTGTCTTGTTTCCTGTTGCAAGCCAAATGGTGAGGCCACATGGCCTCAGTAGCCATGCCATAAACCCACATTCTTTCACACTTTCATGCCAAATGCCAGACCTCATGGCTACACTTTCTGGCCCACTTGCGACCAGTCACGTACACAATGAAGTAGCTGGAGTTTGGGTCAGATGACTGCAGGCGGGGTCCCAAATTTATAGCCTATCCCCACACGCAGCTATGACAACCAACAATTGGGCACAACCATGCCCACTCACAATTGGCTGATGGTCACATCTAATTTGTGACTGGAATTGGGGTATAATTGTTTGATCCCTATGGGAGTGAGCTCTCTTATTCCTGTTCTCCATTATCTGTTTTATTGCACCTGAAATGCTGCCTCTTGAGAGACAAAGAGTTGCTTTGTGACTTGGAGCACATGGTGTGCAAAAATGGGATTTCCATTCAAAATCCCTTGGACTATTCTGGACTGTGGATGTTCCTGATGTGGTAACTATGTATCTTCAATGTGTAGTTAAGGCAAATTGCCCTAGCCTTTGTTATTTTTGTAATCTCTGGTAGTCTATGCTAAGCTCTGTACTGAATAAAGATCCTTCTTATTGCTAATTTGTCTCTGGTGTTGTAACTGAATTCCAAGTCTAAGCCTGGTGCCTAACCCTGACCACATATGCTACCCTGGTAAGAGTGTGTATCTCTGGATCGACTTGCTATTGTGTTAAATCCCAGATGCTAACTAAGGGTTCGAATCTCTCCCTTAGGAAAGGCAGGGACTAGTGAAAAGAGGTTCTGGTGGCAAATTGTTGTGAAGACCACAGATGGTACAGACTGTCTCGTGGCTTGTTGTTTAATGTACTGAAAAGTACAGGATTCCCTCCCATTCCTGGACTGGCCTGGGTGGGCTAAACCCTGTATAGAGACCTTCCTGAATCACCCATGAATCAAAGAAGCTCATCTGGTGGGTACACAAGAGAGAACCTTTTCAGTGACAACCCCATGATTATGGAACAACCTCCCCAGGGAGGTGCACCTGACCCCTCACTTTCAATCTTTAGAAGGCAGTTGAAGCCACTTTTATTTTAGAACCACATTTGACAGTCCTGAGCTGTGATTTTAATTTTTTTTAGGTTTTTAATGTATTTTATTTTTTATGTTTGATATATGTTGTAAGCCACTGAGCTTTATAAGGAAGAAAAGTTAAAGGTTCCCTTGCTCGAAAGCCAGTCGAATCTGACTCTAGGGTTGCGGTGCTCATCTCCATTTCAAAGCTGAAGAGCCAGCACTGTCCGAAGACATTTCCGTGGTCATGTGGCCGGCATGACTAAATGCCAAGGCACATGGAACGCTGTTACCTTCCCACTGAAGTGGTACATATTTATCTACTTGCAATTTCTTGCTTTCAAATGGCTAGGTTGGCAGGAGCTGGAACTAGAGACGGGAGCTCACTCCATCATGTGGCACACTCGGGTCTCGAACTGCTGAACTACTGACCTTCCACAGCCTGCAGCGTCTTAACCACTTGAGCCACTGCAGCTCCAGATAAGGAAAAAAGGAGACTAAAGAAAGGAGACTAATAAATGTTTTAAATAAATTAATCAGTAATTTCAGCTGGAATGATGTTTGCCAATCATGAGCAGGGAACTGATTTTTTTGGTAATATGTTGGCTGTTCACAAGTAGTTGAGTGTGACCATCAAGTCACGGTAAACAGTGTATAAATAAATGAGAAATCAACCAGTCAGCCAGTGATTGCCAATATGTACTTTTTTAAAAAAACATCATATTTAAACCATATTATTGAAGTTGTTTTGTGCATGTGTTCTATGCTCAGTCTTATGGGATGGGTATTGCCTCTCCCACAGCATATCATTACCTGACCTGAGCTGGAGAACAAAAAGTTATTGCACCCACAGCACAGGTACAAAAGTGCCCACAAAACAAGGAAATAAAATTCCAACCCTACAAGGAAAGTAAACTCCAATGCCACAGCTACTACTCAGGTGCAAAACTCTTTGATAAACGCTCAACTTAGATAGTGGTGAAGCAAACAGGTCTGAGGCTCAACTCATTATTAAATGGAGCTGTCAAACCTGGTATGTTCTGTTCCCTGTGGAGTTAACAGCATCCCTAGTTGAAATCCACTACTGTTAGTGGAAGTTTGAAAGCATGTTGGGAATATAGCATTGTGTAGAGCAGTATCAATAACCAAGAAAGGTGAGGGTTTTTTTGTAACATAACATTACTGATACACTCATCTGAGAACAGTCAGCTGTTACACGTGTTTATGTTAGCATATGGTCTACTTCTGGAAGTGATTCCCAGATATTCTAACAATTATTTTCACCCCTCACAAGAAATGAATGAAATCTCTTAAGCATTCAACTCTCTATGTAGGAAAATTAATATGCCCCTCTCTTCTTGAGGAAAGAGTACATTACAACAAACCTTCCTGCTTGTTCCATGAGTTCTGACAATAACTAATCTCCCTTAGAATCTCCCTTCACTATTATAATTGTATCACTTCTTAACGGGGAAAGAACATTTGTCCTAAAGTTCCAGTATGGAATTGATAGAAAAGTTGCACAAATGAATTTTCTGAATTATGATGCTGCATTCGGTACCTCAACATACAGTTGTTGTTTCTTTCTCACATTCCAATTACTTGTCATTTTTTGTACTATCAAAATTTTATCAGCAGGAGGAGGGTTCAGTATTTTGGAACAAGATTAGCATATTTATTTGGCATGCACCATACTAAAATCAAAAGACTGCCTTATGAAATGTAGGAGAACAGTAAGAGTTAATGTTGCCAGATCAGATCTCCCCCTCCCTCCTGAGACATCTTAGAGCTATAATGTCTGGGGATGGGCACAAACTAGTACACGAGCCAAAATTCAGCATGAACTTGGTCCAGTTTGGAGCCCCCAAGCCAATGTTTGGGGAAAGCGCCCTCCCCAAACATTTACCAAACTTTTGTCAGCTTCAGCTGTCTGTGCAATTTAAATCTAACACCTGAGCAGTGTGGGTCCATGGCTGACTTCTTAGGTTTAAATGGCTGTCAGTTTCACTCCCCCCACTCCAAAGCAGGGGGAGCGAAACGGACAGGTTAAATGGCTGCTAGTTTTCTGGCAAGGGATCCAAACTGGCTGGTTCAGTTTGGGGCATTTTTGGCTCACTTAAGGGTTTGGTTCAGGAACTATCCCAAACTGAACTGGAATTTTTAGGTTCATGCCCATCCATAGTAATGTCAGAAACAAGGAACATCCATTTTCATCTACAACATCATGGTAGCTGGAAATAAATGGACTATGTTTTATAGAGTGAGAACAGCAAGCTCTAGCAACCATTAAAAAGGTTTTTTTATTACCTAAATTTTATCCATGCGATTCTTACCTAGCATTGCAGTTCTGTAATCAGGACCTCAAACGCAAACTTTTTTCCCCTGATCCAGAAAGAGATAAACTGAATCTGAGTGGTTTTTCTCCCGTTGGTCTCAACTAGGGAATTTGCATACAAAAAAAAAAAAAATGGGGGGGTGTTGGGTATACCAAGCCTGAAAAATTCAGTATACATCAATATTGCCAAATCCCAGTACTGGTATTGTACTGGGATTTGGGAAAGAATCGGTATTGCTGAAAATATTTGGCTCTGTCTTCCTCCCTTACCTCAATCCTCCCCAAGCTGCCCCACTGTGGCGGGCGGTTAGGGGAGAGAAGGCAATGGGCAGTTTCAGTTCCTTCCATTTGGAAGCAGAGAGGACTGAAACCAACCTGATCTTCCTTCCTTTTGGCCCAGCTGGAAAAAGGAAGACAGATCAAGGTGGGGAGGCATCTTTACATCCCCCCCTTCCCTTACCCAGCCCCAGCAGGTTGGCTGGGGAAGGGAAGCAAGATTAGGGAGGCATATTTAAATGCCCCCTCTTCCCTTTTCCAGCCAGCCACCAGGGCAGGTTGGCTGGGGAAAGGAAGAAAGATTGGGGAGTTTAAAACCCTGTGGCTTCTTCTGTGGGGTGATTTAAAAACCACCCCACAGAAGAAGCCGCCCCAGGATCTGTGCAGGGGGGGAGGGCTCTCCCTCTCTGGCTGCACAGATCCAGGTAGCAGGGCTCGCTTTTTCTGTGGGGTGGTTAAAAAACCATCCCACAGATGAAGCTGGCCCTGGGATCTATGTAGGTGGACAGGGCTTTTCCTTCCCACTGCACAGACCTGGCTGGGAGATGGGATGGAAAGGGGTTTAAGCTTTAAACCCTTCTCCATCCCCTCCATGGAGCTGGGCCACATCTGTGGCATGACTCCAGGGAGAAGGGAAAGTTTAAACTCCTTCACTTCTCTCTGAAGTCATGCTGCAACTGCAGCCTGAATCCAGGGAGGGATGGGGAGGGGTTAAAGTTTTAATCCCTCTCCTTCTCTCTGGAGTTGCACCACAGCTGCGGCCGAACTCCAGGAATCTGTTTTCCAAGCAAGCTCACTTCATTCTTCTGCCGTCCTTACCTACGGCCCAAAGACTGGCTAATGCTTTCCTCGGAGGGGTTTAAACTTTAAACCCCTTCCCTGGGGAAGCCCAAATAAAAACCAAATAATATTGGCTTTTATTTGGGCAGGGCTACTTTGGTAGCCAGATACAGCTCTCTGATCTGTATCTGACTGATTATGTACCACAAAAATACTGATAAGGTATTTTTCAGGTATTTATTCAGCTTTGTAAATATTGAGTGCACACCCTCCTCTGGACCTTCCCTCGTTATTAGCGTAAGGCAGCATCCCAGGTGGACCAAGACAGGGGGAGAAAGAGAGATTGCTACCTTATCCAGCAGAGTTACTATCTGTCAGCAAGCTGCCATAAGGTGGTGTGTTCTCTTATACATGTTATATTGTGCTCTGTCCATTCCCCCCCCCCATATCCTCCTGTGTAGGTATTTACTTTCTTTTGCTTACTACATCTGCGGAACTGCTCAAGGTCAACCAGCTGGAGGTGGGATGGAGTTATGGCGTTGCTTTGCTTATTATGTATCTCATGCCTGAGAACTGAACTTGTGTTTATGTTGTAGAACCGTTGTGTTCCCAAGGAATTGAGCGCTAGTTTTATCTGCATTCCCGCCAGCGGGAATTGGACTCATTGGTCCTAACCTAGTTCAAGTTCCTTTATTATGCTACCCTTTGGGGTCTGTAGTCATTCCTAACAATTCATGTGTTCCTGAGCTAACCATCGCTTTATAATAAATTTGACTTTGTTCTTCAAACGTGGATTTATTTCGAATGCATGGGGAATCGGACACTAACACAGGTAGCTTTAGCTTTAGCAGGTGAACTTTTCCCAGGATGGAGTCATGATGTTGGAGAAAGCTGTGCCAGATGAATTTTTGCCCATCACATAGCTGTGGAAGAAACAGGAGCCAGGAAAAGAGGTGCTAACCTCACTCCCACCACAGCTTTAAAAGATATGGCTCTTATCTCAGTGGATCAATTTGCAGTTTACATTTCCAAGGCTATTTAACAAGGGAAAGGGCAACAAAGATTATTAATTTTTAAGTGAATGCTGAGACTTGGATCCTCATGGTGCTGCTGTTAAAAGGGGAGTTTATTGTGTATCTTCCAGCTTCTTAATAAGCTGTGCTTACCTTTTTTATTTGCACACCTGTGCCTAAAATAGCTAATTAGAACATATCTGCATTGAAGAGTCTAGCATGAGCACCCTGGATTGTTTGGCTACAGTGGGACTCCTGAGAACATGTAATCCCTGTGATTGCTGCTATTGTAAATGCTTCCTTGTCAGTTAGCGAGCTTCCGATGAAATTAACCACACATGTAATTACTTCACTTCAGAAAGTATTCCACTCCCTGGTGAGCTCTTCTGAGGTTTTGGATCATTTCCAGTTGGAGATTTATTTTTTTAAGTTGGAGGAAAGAACCTTGGGTTTGAAATTTGTCATAATAAACAAACAATAGTTTGGCATTGTTGGTTTTAAGGGTTTGAGGCCTCTCTTCTGCTTGCAGCTGATAGATGGCTTTGTGCTTTCCCTTTATAATAATTCACAGTATATTTTTCACTCAGCACTAGAATATTTGTCTCCTCCTAAACCAATTTGATAATATTGTTAGGCTCTCTGGCATTCTTTTTCTTGCATTGTTTATCTCATACCTGTCAGCCCACTAGCAGTTTGTTAGTTCTGGTCATTTGTCTTTTGTGATATATTCTTGTGACTTCTGCAGGCTTTATACAACACCCATTCTGGCACACTTTAGCTTCTACTTTCTTTTGTTTTACACTTGTGCTGTTTTATGAGACATGATCAAAGACTGTCATCTGGAACAGCAATCTTAAAACTGGAACAGCAATCTTAAAACAAAAGAAAACTAAACCCTGTAATTTGATTTGAACACAGGGAGCCCAAGATTTTTAAAAAAAAAGCAAGGATCATTTAATTAGACAAGCTGCCACTAAAATCATGAATATCCTCATGCATATTTGCTTTAATATGTATTCAAATCAAGATCCTGCAATGGTGATTTTTAAAAAACGTTTGGCCCACTAGATATTTTTTTAAAAAACCCTTTGAACAATTCACCAGGATAGGCTACAAGTAGCTATTCCTTACATGTTGAATGAAAATAATCAACCAGCTGTGAGGGAAATGGGCTGACCTGGTTGTGTGGAACAACTTTAATGTAAATCTATGAGCGTAACTAGATTGTGAATTTAGATAAATGTTCTGCAAGGAAGTCTGTAGTACTCAGAGATATCACATATTCTTATGAACAACAACAACAACAACAAGAAGAGTTGGATTTATACCCCACCCTTCACTCGGAGTCTCAGAGCAACTTACAATCTCCTTCCCTTCTCCCCATAACAGACACCCTATGAGGTAGGTGGAGCTGAGAGACGTCTTGAGAGGACATCTCTGAGAGAACTGTGACTGACCCAAGGTCATCCAACTCGCTACATGTGGAGGAGTGGGGAATCAGACCCCGTCTCCAGTCCACCACTCCTAACTACTACACCAAACTGGCTCCCTATGATGAATATTTAGACTTATAGAGTTGGAAGAATCACAGTGGATTAACTGAGTCAAACTCTTAATTTAGTACAAGCTATCATTAATGTAAATATCCCTAATGGAAATCAATTTTTGTACAATTCATAAACTATTAGCCTGATCCTCTATGCATTTACTCAACCATTTAGAGCCATCAAATTGTGTTGCACTTTCCCCCAAGTATGCAATAGGAATGGCTGCTTATTTGCAAAACTGTTGCATTTCCATCGAAATCTATTACCTGAATTTTCTGCTTAACCTACCAGCCACATACTTTTTAAATTTCTGTGATATTAATGTAATATGATATACAAATATGTTTGTAATAATGGACACTATTTCTTCCTGAAAACTGGGCCACATAGTAGTCCAGGGTACCAAGTAAGCTAAACAATGTGCTTTGTTAATTTTCCAGCAGGATAACCTCTGACTAAGACTTCATGCTGGGAGGCTGTCATCTCCTTTCTTCCTCAATGACTGTTGCAATACTTAGCATAAAGTACTCAGAAGGGGGTAAAATCCATGTAGAATCCACACAGCTGATTCAAGTATATCTATTTAACAGTAATATAATAGGCTCTTAAGATTTGCTTCTCTCTTGTCAAAGGCTCTTGCTTTTCTTTTCCGCTGATTTTATTTTTACTGTTTGAATGGCTCCTCTTGAAACTATGAATTAAATCAGATTTTTCTGTGGATGATCGAAAGGGTGAACATTTAAACTCTCCCATTTTAAAGGAAAAAAAACAAGTTTAGTTAAAATGTCAGGTAAGACAGCTATTGTATCAATGCATAACTGCACATTTATAGTTGCATGTTGCAAGAAACTACCAATCATTTTATTTATTTATTTATTCATTCATTGCACTTATATCCCTCCCTATCACATAATGGACTTAAGGCAGCTTACAACAGAAATAAAACAATAAATGTACAATTGAAATAAAATTAAATAAAAACAGAATGGTGGCAGAAAATAAACAACAGTCCAGAGCTGCCTAATACACTTCTTGTTAGGAGTTAGTAGGACAATAGGCAACTGTAGGCCTACTATGGGCAGGGGAGGTTGAGATGGTACAAAACATCTGCTGCCTCAACCAAAGGCCTGGTGGAACATCTACACTTTACAGGCCCTGCAGAATTGTAGCAAGTCCCGCAGGGCTCTGATCTCAATCGGGAGTGTGTTCCACCAGGTGGCTTCCAGGGCAGAAAAGGCCATGGCCCTTGTTGAGGCTAAGAGGCCATCCTGCAGGCCAGGGACTACCAGTAAGTGTTCATTATTAAATGGAAAACTAAGGATCTCACTGTTTAATTCAAATCAGTTTGTGAAATTTGGCTCATTCTCCTGTCATTGCTAGTCCTACCAATGTATTTTGTGTTTTGTTTTTAGTTTTTCATCCTTCAAAGAAACTTTTTAAAGTCAGTTTCTGGTCCATCCTACCTTTGAACAGCATATATTTATTTATGTAAATTTTATATACTGTCTTTCTTAGGGTCAAATTGGTTTATAAATATTAAGACAAATTACAAAACCAATAATAAATAAATAAAACTAGCAATATAATCCAAGCAATAAAATCCTAATGCTACAAATACAATACTACCATAAATCTTGCTCAAAGAGGATTCTTTGCAGTATACATTTAAAAAAGCAGTTAAAACTTAATCTAAAAAGTCCTGTATCTCCTATAGGAAAAGTTGTTCCCCCAACCTCCTCTGGAAATGAAATCCAGGGCATTGGAACAATTGCAACGATGAAAATGCTAAAAGGCATTTATAGGCAGCTACATAGGCCCACGGAGAGAGAAAGACAGTCTTTGTATGAGAATTTCAGAAACAGGCCTGCTTATTCAGACCAGTGGTCCTTCTAATCTACGACCAGCAAACATCCTCCCTTGATGTTGCCACCAAGCACTGGTATTTAGAGGTTTCCTGCCTCTGACTAAAGAGCTTCATCTTCCATGAACCGGTCTCATTCCCCTCTCAGCCTCTGCTATTTCTCTCTTCTACTATGTCACATCCCTTCAGTTACCCAGCATTTCAGCTTCTCTCAGGTTTCCTTCTTCCTGGACCCTGTCTCCATTTAGCTTCCTAAATCTTGAACTCCCTTGTTTTCTCAGTACTGTATAGAGCCATTTTCTCCTCCCTCACTTCCAGTTTCAGCAAGAGTTTGTGTATCTAGTTGCAGCTTATTTTATTTCAGACAGAATTTAACACAAGGAATGTTTGGGATAATTTTCTGCACCAGTGAGTAAAAGGAACTGAATGCTCAAAATCAAACCTAGATTTCTACACCATTCCAAATAATGATCAAGTGTTAGTATTCCACTAGGCAGCATCAAGAGATTGCTTTTCCCTCACATATAACGCAGTAAAGAGCTTGCACTATTTTAAAAAGGGCATTTAGCAGTTTAGTATATGGTTTTTAATAAACCCTTTGTTGGAAGTAGGCTAACATTTTTTAGGATTAGACAAATACATAAATATGTCTTTTAAAATCATCCTGCTGTTTAGTCTTTCAGATGATGAAGCAGTTTCTATTTTAGAAAATTCTATCACCTGTTCATCTCTGTGGCAAATGGTGAGAACTAGCTTTATGGGATGTATAGATGTATATCTAGTAATATTCATTTATAGTTTTATGAATATATTTTTCAGGCTGTAGAATGAATCATTGGTCCTATGAACTGATCAATTAAAAATATAAAATAATTTTCTATTCCAATTCCCATTGGGGAAACAGTGACTATCACACTTTTTCCCTAGAAAAAATACAAGTCAATTAAAATAATATATCTGAAACAGCTTACTTCAAAGTTTGAACGTGAGTGTTAGGGGGAGTTCTAGACAGGATGAGAGGAAATGTTGGCTGGAATCCAAAGACTCATAAAAGTGGCTCACACTAGCCTTGGTTTGTTTTCTTTGAAGAGTTGACCCCTCTGCTATATTATAAACTGCTTTTCAAACTCCATCAGTTTCAAAATGTCATTTGCCATGAAGCATGGGAAATTACTGTTTGAGGTGAAACAAGTGTGCTATGCCCTTGTGGTAACAAAACTAGTTTCACAGTTCTTTGATCCTGGCCATGGTATTTTCACTTCCCAAACTCTTAGTCTTTCCTCCCCCTCCTCCAAGCACTCTTCTTGCCTAGGAGATGGCATCCTATTAAACTTTTCACCTCTTCATATAACTGTCTCCATTATGCACTGCATTTAATCAACATACTGATGGAGATTTATTCCAAATTTCTGGATTGTCTCTTCCAGCAGTTTCATGCAAATAGTAAATAACATGGGAGATAAGATGGAACTCAACAACCTGAGTGCCACTGTTGTCAGAAATCTCTCTCCCAGCATTTATTAGTCTGCCAGACAGAACCATCCAAATGTGATTCCATCCCAACCCCACTCATCTCAAACACCTAGACCAGAACAATGTTTTATGGTTTATAGTATCAAAAGAAGAAACAACAGAGCTATGTTGCCACTGTAGCTTTCTTGGCTAAGGTTAAGCATAGAACAGGCAGTTTCAGTTCAAAAAATGGATCAGAAGCCATACTGAAATGGGCTATATAATTCATTTTATCTAAGAAAGTTTGGAGCTTCACAACCACAAGCCCAAGAAGAGAATACTTGATAGTTTGCGGGGTTTTTTTTAAAGTCACTTATATATATTTTTTCTGGAAGAGACCTTATGGGTGCCTCATCCTCTACCTTAAGAAATCCACTAATTCCTGGAATTAACAAAGCTTTCTTTCCTCCAGCAAGGTGTAATAAACAACAAAGGTTGAGCATAAGTCATAATGGTCATCAGTAATTTGTAAACAAGCTCTTCTGCATTTCCATATGCAGTACAATTGCAATGAATGTTCATAACTTCTGCAATGAATTTCTGCATTATCCCCCAAAGTAATTTCTGTGTAGCTCATTGGTAAAACACATACTTTATTTAGAAAGCCCCAGGACAAACTCTCAGCACCTCCGCTTGCTTTTCTCACCATTCTCGGGGGGGCACTCTTTTTTAAAAATAGCTGGTATTTCAATTTCACTCGACTCACTGTTTGTGACCTTGCTCAAAATGTGTTTTAAACGTTTGATCTCCGATGCTTGCCCTGGTCAGCGGCTCTAGTTCCATTCAGACGCATAGCGGCATGACCGTCAGGGTGGAAGAGCACCTCAATTCCCCAGCATCGCACTGGTGAAGAGGCCACCCTTCAAAAGCCCCACAGCTAGGAGCCTTTCACAAAGGCTCTGGGGGGGGGTAACGAACAATCATCCCCTCCTAACCACTAGTGTGCAGATCGCACCCCTGGGAGGTCCGGGAGGTGCGTCTGCCAATGTGTCACCATAAATCATAAATTTTAGCCGAAAACTTTTCTGATTTAATTTCAACCTGTTTGTTCTGGTCCAACCTTCTGGGGTAACAGCAAACAACAACTCCACACCATTCTGTAGATGACAGCCCAAGTACTTGAAGATGGTTATCATATCATCATATCACCTCTCAGTCATCTCCTCCCCAAACTAAACATACTCAGCTCCTTTAACCTTTCCTCATAGGACTTGGTCTCCAGATGCCTCACCATCTTCGTTGCTCTCCTCTGGAGATGTTCTAGCTTGTCTGTATCTTTCTTAAATTGTGATGTTCAAAAGTGAACACAATACTCTAGGTGAGGTCTAACCAGAGCAGGGTAAAGTGGTACCATCACATCTCATGATCTGGACACTATACTTTTGTTGATACAGCCCAAAATCACATTTGCCTTTTTAGCAACCACATCACACTGCTGACTCATGTTCAGTGTATGGTCTAATAAGACCCCTAGATCCTTTTCACACATACTACTGCCAAGACAAGTCTCCCCCATCCTATAATTATGGATTTGATTTTTCCTACCTAAATTCAGAACTTTACATTTATCCCTATTGAAATTCATTAAATTTCTTTAAGTTCAGTTTTCCAGCCTGTCAAGATCATCCTGTATCCTGACTCTGTCTTCTACCATATTTGCTACCCCTCCCAATTTAGTATCTGCAAATGTAATAAGCATTCCCTCTGTCCCTGCATCCAAATCATTGATAAAGATGTTGAACAATACAGGTCCCAGGACAGATCCTTGAGGCACTCCACTTGTCACTCCTGTCCAAGAAGATGAGGAACCATTCACAAGCACTCTTTGGGTGTGATCTGCCAACCAGTTACCAATCCACCTAACAGTCATAGGATCCAAACCACATTTTTCCAATTTTTCAACAAGTATATTATGTGGAACCTTATCAAAAGCCTTACTAAAATCAAGATAAATTATGTCTACAGCATTCCCCTAATCCAGCAAGGTAGTAACTTTCTCAAAAAAAGAGATAAGGTTAGTCTGACATGACTTGTCCTTGAGAAACCCATGCTGGCTCTTAGTAATTACAGCCATCCTTTCTAAATACTTAAGGACTGTCTGTTTGATTATTTGTTCTAAAACTTTCCCAGGTACAAACTCAAGCTGACGGGTCGGTAGTTACCTGGATCCTCCTTTTCCCCCTTCTTGAAGATGAGGACAACATTTGACCACCTCCAATCTTCTGGCACCTCACCTGTTCGCCAAGAATTCTCAAAAACAATGGACAGAGGCTCAGAAATTACATCCGCAAGTTCTTTCAGTACCCTTGGATGCAACTTTTAGTACCCCAAAGACTTCGTTTCATTTAAGGAAACCCTTTCTCAAGCAGCCAGGACTCTGCAACTACTTACTACTCACTCACACACTCCCAAGCACAGTCCTCCCGCACAGTAGCTAAATCTCCTCAGCTGAAAGCAAATAAAAAACACTCACCCCCCTAGCAGCTCTGTCTCCTGCTGCTTCTTCCTCTTGTGTTGGGTACTTCCCCCCTCATAAAAGTACCTTGCATTTATATATGCTGTCTATAAGACTGTCAGTTCACAGAATATAGTATGGATGATAAAAGTATATTTTGGAGTCCTGTGAACCTCAGCATTTTTCCTTTTTCCTTTAATTCAGTTTACTAAAATAATTAAAAAAATTAATAGCAAACAGGTTCATCTGTTTTTAAGCATTCATTCTAATATGTATTTGATTAGCATACTATATAGCCAGTTTGGTATAGTGGTTAAGTGTGCGGACTCTAATCTTGGAGAACCAGGTTTGATTCCCCACTCCTCCATTTGCACCTGCTGATATGACCTTGGGTCAGTCACAAGCTCTGGCACAGCTGTTCCTGAAAGAGCAGTTTGTGTCAGAGTTCTCTCAGCCCCACCCACCTCACAGGGTGTCTGTTGTGGCAAGGGGAAGGGAAAGGAGTTTGTAAGCTGCTCTGAGACTCCAAGTGAAGGGCGGGGTATAAATCCAATCTCTTCTCTTCTTCTCTTCTATAGTATAAGTATACATTGAATACAACAATGAAAAAGCCTGGAAGTATAAAGAATAATAATTCTATTTTGAATATTTGAAATGCTCCTAAAAGATGGAAAATACACCAAATGTTTATGAAATTCAAGGCACAAAGTAAATGTCTGGATAAAATCCCAGCACAACAGAGTTTATACTATTAATCTGTTATCCAAGGATAGGGGGAAAGAGGAAAGAGTAAAAACAGATAAAATAAGCCACCACAACTGCCCAAATGACTGTATAAAATAGGAATGATTTTATCTGAAGCTATGAAGATTAGGTGCCAGGAGTCAGATAAAACCACGGAAGACCCCATTCTGGTAGATACCATTTTACTTCCAAAAATAAAATTGGTAAATAGTGATTTTATCAAGTACAACACTGGACTGCCTTCACCAGCATGCTTACCAATTATAAAGTCAAGTCCTTCTATATGACTTACTGCTTCAAGAAATATCATGTGAATCAAATTGCAGTTCAGCATGTAGATGGGACACCATTTCATTCCCATATTTGATTTTCCTTCTTTTTAATGTTACCACTTCCTCGGGACATGCTGTCCCAATAATGAGAGCTCCTTTTGGTTCATTATTTTCACAGTAAGAAATTGACAGGTTGTTTAGGGCTGACTGAGAAATGACACTTCCACTTGGATCCATTTCTCACTTGTGAATCTGTTTTCTTTCTTAATCTCATGCAGCCAATCTCTAGCTTCTTAATGAATAGGAATTTGATTTTTAATGCTTAATTAATGAGCAGAAAACAGTGAGTAAGTGAATATTAAATAGCAACTTAATAAATTTTAACAAGTTAATAAACACTGCAAATAACAGATGCTTTATAAAATAATAGCTCCACCTTGCATAATCTTTGAAGTTTCAAATACAATGTAAATTGTATAATTTTCAGGACTAAATCATAAAAGATAGCTTCGTGTTTTCATACAGACATAAATATTTTTTAAAAAATTATTAGAGAATACATTGCAGTCACATTTTTTAAAACCTCAAACAATTAACTGTTGGCAGAAATGGATATGTTAAAAGTGACTTATGTCCAGTGATTCAACTATACTTTCTTGGGATCTGTCTGAGTCAGGCAAAGCAGTGTAAAAAACTACTATGAAATTCAAAGTGTTGGTAGAGCCATATATTCTACAAATAGATTTAGAAGTGTGATACAAATTAAGGTTAAAATATCTGTTTGCATACTTGATATTATACACAATCAGTTAAAACATATTAGGGCCTAACTAGATGAAACACTGAGAAATTGGTGATCAGATTTTTCACCATTTTTCTCAAGAGCTGTTATTTAAATTTGAGGTACAGGAAATAACTTTCACCTTCAGTCTCACACACACACACTCCACCACTGTTTGAAAGGAAAATAGACAACAAAATAATTTTCACCCATTCTAATAGCACTGCATATATCAGAGGGACATCATTTTTTTTAAAGTGTATGTATTGAAATATAAAGCTACAATATAAAGAGCACACAATTACTAGCATTCACACAGTTGAAAATATCCTGACTGAATCAATATCTAGATCATTTTGAACACAAGGTTGCCAAGGCTGCGAATTCAATTCTCCATTAGACCCCAAATTTAACTAACCATTGTGAGATGGAACGACTGACAACAATACTGGGCTACTAAAATTCTGGCAATCATAACAGATTCCAGGTTAATATAATGTGCTTTATTAATGAGCCCTAAAATGTATTTAGCAGTTCATATAAAAACTTCTTTGCACTTCATATAAAAACTTCTGACCTGTTATTATTTCCATTGCCAATGTGATTATTTCCCCAGTGGAAGGAGTCTGTTTTTATTTCAGAACATCTAGTTTGAGCCAGTTTGGTGTAGTGTTTAAGTGCACGGACTCTAATCTGGGAGAACCGGGTTTGATTCCCCACTCCTCCACTTGCACCTGGTTGGGTGACCTTGGGCAAGCCATAACTCTGGCACAGCTGTTCTTGAAAAAGATCAGTTTCTGTCAAGAGCTCTCTCAGCCCCACCTACCTCACAGGGAGTCTGTTGTGGGGAAGGGGAAGGAGTTTGTAAGCCACTCTGAGACTCCTTTGGGTAGCGAAGAGTGGGGTATAAATCCAATCTCTTATCTTCTCTCTTCTAACATGAATCAATTAAAAAAAAATTATATTATTAGGAATCAAACATCAAAAGTTATTGTTGAAGTTCATACCTGGAGTTGAACCTTTAACATTTTGATTTTCATTGGTAAAATGATGTGTGAGTGGGTCTTACTTAAATAACTCAGACAGTGATCCAAATCAGTCTCCATACAGCAACTAGTTGACTTTACCATTATACTGGGATAATTTTTTGAGATCTTCCTGTATCTTGGCTAGTTAAAGTGAAATTCTAAGGATATTTTCCAGAGTGATCCCCATTAAGTAAACTTGAATAAGCTTTTGAGTACACCTGATTACTATTGCACTGTTAGCATCTTGAGAACTAGGAAAACTAGATTCATAAACATTCTCAGGGCTAAGCTAGGTAGTTTATTATTCTGGCCATAAAAACTGGTGGTTTTATACAATAAAATTATTTATATATATTTATATAAGAGAATATTATACAAGAGTATTATACAGTTGCAGGAGGATAGTCATGCTGGTCTGCATCCTGACTCCCTTCTTTGCAACCCCCCTCCCACCTTCTGATTGGGATATAAGGGCTCAGAGATCTCAATCTCTACTTGCATCTGATGAAGGCAGTTTTGACTCTTGAAAGCTTATGTACCCCAAATCTTGTTGATCTCAAAGATGCTATTAGACTCAAATCTGTGTATTTTGTAGTTGTAAAGTAGATATGTAAAAGTTATCAATGGCAAGTGCACACAAAACAGAAATTGCATTTCACTGAAAACTTTTAGAATAACAGAAGAGAGGCAGGATCCCACAATAATTAATCTTGGATACAATCCTGTCTCCATCATAATTAACTTTGAAAGAGTAGAATATACTTAGGGAGCATGACACAAATAGACAACTGAGATGTGTTGGGTGGAAATAAGTGACCCAAGTATCACTGCCCATTCCTGGTTGTGTCTAGGAAATGATGATCTTACCTCACTATTGACTTTATGTTATGTGTGCATGAATACTCTCACAAAACAAAACCATTGTGGTCTAAGGCAGGGCCTTCCTCTACAAAATTATTTTTTCATATGATGCTGGCAGGGTTCCTCAGTTGAGCAAAGCCTTCCAAATCTGAGATGCCATCAGTCAGATGAAGAATAAGAAGCTTTCAGAGGGATGACAAGACAGTTTGGAAAGTGGCTGTCTGTCTGGTTGTGTTCAGAAGACTTTTGTCCATTGTGGCTACATGCTAATGCTGGTCATGGCCTAGACTCAAATGACTCGTATGTTTATGTGAAATCATTTCTGATATCTGGATCCATGACCAAGAACTAGTCTAAAAGGACTAAAAAGCACGCATCTGGTTATATTTATCTATACCTTCTGGCTGGGTTCTGATTCCAGTGTCTCTTTTATAAATTACTTCTGTTTTTCATAACATGTTCTCATTGTGATTTATGTTGTCCGACAAAGAGTAATAAAAAAGAAAGGCACCAAACATATAATTTATGAGGACAACCAAATCAGCTTACTGCATCAGTAAACACAATTGTTTCCATGATTAGGGCCTTCCTCTGTTGAGAGAGAGAGAGGTTAGTATCCATTGCAAATCATAATAGTCAAAAAGGTTGATGGAGTTCCTTTTTTTAGCTCTGGCATAGCTAAAGTGATTGCTTTGCCTCTCTGTTTCATGTAGGATAGCTAAGGGGATTGACTTCAGCTCCCTGATTCCTGCCATGATGATTAAGGGGATTTGCTTAAATACCCTATTTCATGTGGTATAGCTACTGTAAAAGGATTAGCTTTAGATCTCATTTTCATGTGGGATAGCTAAAGGGATTAGCTTTAGCTCCTCATTTCATGCCACAGTAACTAAGGGCATTTACTGGAGCTGCCCATCTAGTTGCACTCAGAACTTCTGTTTTGCATAACTTTTTTCCCCTGGCTAGTCTCAGGCACAAAAATTAACCTGATTATACATATATTCTCATTACAATTATCATATTCTGTATGGCATTTTATCATAGAAGAGCTTCTAAAACCCTTAAAATAGTTAAACTAGCTTAACACTCTCCATATACCTGCATGGACCTGTTGCTGATAATTTGTGTTTTCATTTTTTGTGTGATTTTATTTTTTGGTCTGGATTATATTGTTCAAATGACATTTAATATGCTTTAGAATTTCCTCAGTGTCAAAATCCAGCATATAAATATTTAAATAAACAAATAATGTGCACTTCAAAATATTCATAGTACAGCTGTCTTCTCAACTCTAACTGCATTTGTTTCTCGTCATTCTCAGACCCTTCATTCAACAAAATCAATTATTCAACAAAATCTATTCTCCATTGTCTGGCCTACCTCCTGTTACTCTTTCCTCCATTTCCATACTCACAATATTTTCCCTTCTCTTCCCCCAAATTCCACTTTGAACTCTACATTTTCAACAGAGTCTGTCATCTGTGATTGCATTCTTCTTTTAATTGTTCATCAGCTCCTCCCTTCAATCCACTGCACTACTCGTTATGAACCTCTGAGCCAAATAGTGTAGTGGATTGAGAAAAAAGATTGGAACACTGAAAATGTACTAGGAGTCTCCATTGGACTCCTATAAATACAATTTTGAGCGATGAGGCAATGGGAAATACAGCATAAAGCAATACTAGCATATTATTTGTATATTATCCCACCCTCCCTCCAAGGAGTTTAGGATTGCATATATTATCTTCTCTCCTTCCTCTTCAATTTTGTTTTCACATCAATACTATAATGTGGGTTGAACTGAGAGACAAAGCGATTGCCACCCAGGTTTCCTAGTCCAGCCACTAAACTACATACATTCAGAAGGACATCATAAATTTCTTCCATAAAACCTATGAGAATTCCTAACATAACAAGTGAAACCCTTTTCTTTATTCTTGCAGCAACTGGCATAAGGATTTCTACAGTTACAGTATCTAATTTCTATCAACAGAGGGGAACCACGCGCAGCCTCCTATGATTTGGGGGGAACCAGGTTTATTTTAAACTATAAATCTTCCCCTCAGATACCAGGTGTTCTAAAAATAGTGAGTGTCTAGGCTTTGGGTTTGCTATTGTGAGATAAGTTTTGTGGTGCACCAGTAGAATTGGAGGTCACTGAGGCAGGAATTATATATTAACCACAAAGATTTGTTTATTTACATTGGTTTCCAGGAACAGATAAGCAGCACAAGACTCCAGAGAGACAAAAGAGACTTCTGTCCATCACACCCAGGTCTCCTAGTCCAACCACTAAACTACATACAGAAAGAAGAAGAAGAAGAAGAAGAAGAAGAAGAAGAAGAAGAAGAAGAAGAAGAAGAAGAAGAAGAAGAAGAAGAAGAAGAAGAAGAAGAAGAAGAAGAAGGAGGAGGAGAGGAGGAGGAGGAGGAGGAGGAAGAAGAGGAAGAGGAAGAGGAAGAAGAGGAAGAGGAAGAGGAAGAAAAAGAGAAGGAGGAGGAGATTGGATTTATTTATTTATTTTTATCAAAATACAGTCAGATTTAATAAACAGGAACTTATAATGGAAAGGAAAATTTTGAGGAGAAGAAGAGATTGGATTTATACCCCACCCTTCACTTGGAGTCTCAGAGCAGTTTACAAACTCCTTTCCCTTCCCCTCCCCACAACAGACACCCTGTGAGGTAGGCGGGCTTAGAGAGCTCTTGCCAGAACTGCTCTTTCTAGAACAGCTCTGACAGAACTATGGTTTGCCCAAGGTCATCCAGTAGCTGCAAGTGGAGGAGTGGGGAATCAAACCCAATTCTCTCAGATTAAAATCCTCACACTTAACCACTACACCAAACTGGTGGGGTTTCATCTGCCAGCCATTTGGCAGGTGGTGGACAGAAGGAGAACATAAATTTCTTCCATGAAACCTATGAGTCAGTTTTTAAGATAGCAAATGAAACCCTTTTGTTTATTCCTGTAGCAACTGGAATAAGGATTTCTACAGAGCCAGTTTGGTGTAGTGGTTAAGTGTGCGGACTCTAATCTGGGAGAACCGGGTTTGATTCCCCACTCCTCCACTTGCACCTGCTGATGTGACCTTGGGTCAGCCACAAGCTCCGGCACAGCTGTCCTTGAAAAAGAGCAGTTTGTGTCAGAGTACTCTCAGCCCCATCCACCTCACAGGGTGTCTGTTGTGGGGAGGGGAAGGGAAAGGAGTTTGTAAGCTCTGAGACTCCAAGTGAAGGACGGGGTATAAATCCAATCTCTTCTTCTCTTCTTCTTCTAAATAGTTTGTTTTACTGAAAATCTGCTATAACCATTTGTCACCCCACCCAGCCAACCCCTTCCACTGCAACACAAAGTGAAGGGATGGTCACTCTAGGCAAATGGTGTTTGCTTAGTCAGCACTGATTAATAGTTGCTGCTCCTATGGAGAAGAATATAGGTCACATCTACATGACTATATAATTGATGAAGGAAATAATTCAGTAGCTGGAAATGTAACCACCACCACGACAAATAGGGTTGCCAGGTCCCCTTGCCATGCTGGCATGGAGATGAGGGGGCGTTCTGGGACTCTGCCAATGAAATCATGTCACCCGGAAGTGACATCATTGTGTCAGCGCAGTTACGCAGCAATGCTCTGATTTAAGGACAAAACTATGGTTTTAGGCCAAATTTACAATAAAGTTTTGCCCTCAAACCAGAGCATCATGCATGACATCCCTGACATGATGCTGCGCCCAGGGATCAGGGATGCTGTGCCCAGATGTTGCTGTTTGTAGGCAGGGTTTCTTCTGCCAGCCAGTTGGCCGGTGGTGGATAGAAGCCCTGAAAACTGGGGAATCCCTGCTGGGACCTGGGGACTGGCAACCCTAACAGCAAAAGAGAGATAGGTCTCTTTCAAACAAAAAAATTGAAATTAACACAAAAGAAAATGTATGTATAAGGATAAAGAGTAAAGTTTCCCTTGCTTGAAAGCCAGTCGAATCCGACTCTAGAGTCGCGGTGCTCATCTCCGTTTCCAAGCCGAAGAGCCAGCGCTGTCCAAAGACGTTTCCGTGGTCATGTGGCAGGCATGACTAAACACCAAGATGCACAGAACGCTGTTACCTTCCCACTGAAGCGGTACCTATTTATCTACTTGCAATTTCTTGCTTTCGAACTGCTTGGTTGGCAGGAATGTATAAGGATACATATTAATAAAATGGAAAAACATGGGTGTTTTTTTAAAAAAAACCCCTTTTCAGTCAATATTACCCATAAAGGTATAGGTAAAGGTTCCCATGCTCAAAAGCCAGTCGAATCCGACTCTAGGGTTGCGGTGCTCATCTCCGTTTCAAAGCCGAAGAGCCAGCGCTGTCCGAAGACATTTCCATGGTCGTGTGGCCGGCATGACTAAACACCAAGGCGCACGGAACACTGTTACCTTCCCAATTAAGTGGTACCTATTTATCTACTTGCAACTTCTTGCTTTTGAACTGCTAGGTTGGCAGGAACTGGAACTAGAGACAGGAGCTCATTCCGTCATGTGGCACACTCGGGTCTCGAACTGCTGAATTACCGACCTTCCACGGCCTGCAGTTCAGCGTCTTAACCACTTGAGCCACTGCAGCTCCAATATTGCTCATACAGGGTGCTATACACAAACTTCCCAACAACCATAATTACCCTTTTATCTGAAAGAAACAAGTCACATATTTTCAGTCTTGGTACATCATGCATACCAGAACCTGATGGTGACAATATATGTGTTGCCCTGCCCCATTCAGACAAAGTGACAATCACATACACACATTTTCCAGGCTTCCAGTAAGTGTGACCATTACGAATGAAAGGGGCTTCAGTCTTAGGAATGTACACTTTTATACACAGCCTTTTGTGTGCTTTTGTAGTCAGACAAAGAGAGAAAAAAATCTGAGGATTTTTTTTTTAATTGGCAAGTTTAGAAAGTCCGCTTTTCCTCAGGTGACAGATAGTGTTTAGAGTGTTGGATTAGGGTCTGGGAGAACCAGGTTCAGATCCCCACTCATGCCATGGAAGCTCACTGGGCGACCTTGAGCCGGCTGCACACTGTCAGCCTAACTTACCTCACAGGGTTTCTGTGAGGATAAAATGGAGGTGAATGATGTAAGCCACTTTGGATCCCCACTGGGGAGAAAGGCCTGGTATAAACAGAAAAATAACAAATAATAAACGAACAATTTATTAGCAAAAGCACTCTAAGCCTTCTGAACACTCTTTTGACAAATAATCTACCCCTGTAATTCATCTTGCTGAAAATGTCCAGCTATTGGGATAAGCAGGGAACGAAGTATACCTACGGTTTATTGACCTGTCCTCATCATTCCTATAAAAGCATTTCAAAATTGTGCGACTAATTTATACATTCTATTAAATCTTACACACTAGGAAACTGAGGGTGTAGAGAAGGGGGGATTTGGGTCAGTAGCACAGTACCTACTTTGCACAGAGGAAATTAGGTTCAGTCCCTGGGATCTTCAGATAAAAATGATTTCAGCTAAAAGTGTTGGGCAATCTCTTTCTCTGACCACTCTTTTCATTGAGAGCCAGTTTGGTGTAGTGGTTAAGTGCGCGGACTCTAATCTGGGAGAACCGGGTTTGATTCCCCACTCCTCCACTTGCACCTGCTGATGTGACCTTGGGTCAGTCACAAGCTCTGGCACAGCTGTCCTTGAAAAAGAGCAGTTTGTGTCAGAGTTCTCTCAGCCCCACCCACCTCACAGGGTGTCTGTTGTGGGGAGGGGAAGGGAAAGGAGTCTGTAAGCCGCTCTGAGACTCCAAGTGAAGGGCGGGGTATAAATCCAATCTCCTCCTCCTCCTCCTCTTCTTCTTCTTCTTCTTCTTCTTCAGTATAAGGCAATTTCAGATTTGATATGTGAACAGAGGATTGAATAACTGGCTGAGGAGAACTTGAACTCAGTCTCTAATATCTAGTTCCAGCATTCTATCTTTAGGGTTGCATTATTTATCTTTCTCTTTCTTTTTTCTTTCCCTTAAAAGTAAAAAAAAAGGGAATATTGGTAATGTGACATAAAATTTTCAACAACTAAAATGAGAAGTGGAACATTCAGAGATGTTTTGTATGCAGAGGCACTAACTTGCAGCTATATAACATCCTGAATATTTTATTATGGCATACAGGTGTTACTTCAATGTCTACAGACTCCCACGAGATTTTGTTTTTTGAGAACTCTCTTCATGGATCACATTAGACTTTTACATTCATTTCTCTTAGTTTTAAACTAAACATGCCCAGGAAAATACAAGAAACATTATTTTCTTACTATGCCTATTCACAAAATGTGTATTTTTTCAAGTGTAAGGATCAAAGAAAGTGAGGGACTATATTTAATAGTCAAGCCTGTATACCACTAGGTGTCAGGTTTTACACTGGACTCTAAATGAGCATTTAAATGGCAGGTCGTTTGATGTAGTGCTACTAGATAATATGCCTTTATTGACATTCAAAGTAGGAATATTCAAGGGGGGAAATGGCATTTCAGTGACAGAACAGTAGTAAGAGGTAGAGCACATGCTTTGCATGCCCAAAAATCCCTGGCTCAGTCCTTGGCTTATCTGATGCAGGGACATAATTTATTTAGCATATTCTGTTCTCCCTGGGAGGACCCAAGCAGCTAACAATGCACACAGAGAAAAAACACATCAAACAACAGAGGGAAAGAAGGCTTCTGATGGTCAAGTAGGTCTTCTTTCTCTGCTGGCTGATCATCTTCCCATCTCTAGGCCTGAGCCTCAGGCTAAGAGCCAAAGGACAAGAGTCCTTCACCTTGTGTCTCTGGGCACACCTTGTATACCTGTTTGTAGAGAGGAGAACAAACTCATCAAGATGTTATTCAGCTGAGGCAGCTAGCATGATTTCCACCAGTTCCTCCCCTGCCAGGACGACAGGAGGCTGGGATCCAGAAACATCCCCCCCAGTAATTTTCCTAACCTGAAATGGCCCTATGGAGTAGCTTTTTGCCCTGTTTGAGCAAACACACAAATACTTGTGTCATTAACTGTATGTTTGTCCCAACAGGGCAAACAGAGTCTCCATAGGGATATTTGGTGTGAGTAAAATGGCACAAGGGAGGGCTTAAAACCTTGCTTTCTTCATGCTATGATCTCAACTAGAACTGGGCCCAGCATGTGTGTGATTTTTTTTTAAAGTAACAAATGCTGTGAACTCCATTCATAGAATTTTCAGCATCTCATTTGGTTTGGCTCCTAAGCAATGTTTTAGAAGGTTTTGACTTAAGATGATGCATTATGTCTTATGTATCTGTGGGACATACTCATCTGTAACTCGCATGATAAATCTACGCTCTCAAGAGCTATGGCTGCCAGTTCCCAGGTCCTGATGGGGGTTCCATGGCTTTGGGGGCTTCAGCCCACCACCGGCCAGCTGGCCATTGGGGACACCCCACCCTCAAACAGCCACATCCCCTTGCAACATTCCCAGAAGTGACGTCATCACATTGAGGACATTGTGTGGGGACACTCTGGTTTGAAGGCAAAACTCTATGGTAAATTTGGTCTAAAACCATAATTTTGCCCTTAAACCAGAGTGTCATCATGCAACATCACCAACTCAATGACATCACTTCTGGGTGATGTCATCACATCAAAGACATCCCGGAAAACCCCAAATCCTCCCACTGGCACAACAAGGAGATCTGGCAACACTATCAAGAACTCTGGTTGAATTCTAAAGCAAAATTTGAGATAATACTAGACAATATATCTTTGGCAATATAACTGTTTTGCTAAGATTAGCCAAAACAAAATCAGTGAGGTTCTGTGTATCATTGTTTCTGAAGAGAAATTCCAGACAAAGTTTAGAAATTTTTGGTTAGCCAAAACAGTCAAGGAACTTCCAGGGCACAGAAATAGAGATACATGTAACTAGTGAAATCTGACTGCCCCAAATATGGCTTACATTACTATCCACGTGCATTCACAACTGGAATGGTTCTTTGTAGTGTATGCTTGCACCACAAGAAGAATGGTGTTTATACCTCCAATGACATAAACTTTTACCATGCAAAATTACAAGCCTTCTGTGTTTTTACTTTGCATGCTAAATTTATTTCCTTTCACTGCTGTAACTGCAGTATCGAACTTTTCCCTGCTCCTTGAGCTGTCGGACATACTTTTCATTCTAGAAGGGTAATTCCTTGCTGACATTGGCTTCTCTCTCTGCCTTTCATCTTTTTCTGAATTTGGCAGCTATATTATGGAGCTTTGATGTCAATACAGTTTACCCTTCCAGCATAGCATAAGCTAATGGTTATTTGGCAAGTTATTTGACTTTGACATAGCAGCTGGGCTACCGGTTTCCTTTGTAGTGTTAAGTGACTGCTAAATTCTCATCATGGGGTTCCATTTCAGTGTTACTTACAATTTTTGCCTAGCCAAAGGATTACCTACTGCACTTTCTCTTGGATCAGACTGCATTTGTTGTTCTCACAGTCAACCTAGTTTTTGTCCTCTTCCTCCCAATTTCATCCACATGAATGCAGATGACTGCAACTCAGGAGACCTATTCTTGTCAGTAGGTGAGCATGCTTTATTAATCTGGACACTTTACATATGCTTCAGGATGCCAGCTATAGTTTGTCAACCATAATCCTTTTGCTTCTTTCCTTTGCCACATTTTTGAATACTAACAATGCTGTTTTGTGTCCCTTAGTGCTCAACTAGCAAAACCAATTCACTTCCTAACCACTGATTGTTTACTGCTAGCACAGTATTCATTGCCTTCTTTGTCTCTTGGTCTTTCCTGACCTCAGATATCTTAATTTATTAGTATGTAATGTAGAACTTAGGGATCTAGCTAAGGTGCTTGCGTGTATGCCTGAGACTGAAGCTTGGTGTTCAGGAGTACAGCAACACATCTTTCTGCCTCTAGTTCTTAAAAATAGAAGATATTTATTTCATACCACTACTAGGAAAGAGCAAATTTATCTTAGTCTATGACTATGAAGTAAGTACACTTCAGTATGCTGTTATTGTCACCTTCCTTTCCCCTTTCAAAATACTTTAAAATGTGGTCTTCTTTTATTTATATAACCTGCCCCAGGCATAAACTAGAAGAGGGGGAGTATTATGGATATATTTTATTAAGTACTTCTTTACTGTGTGATACGTCCAGCCCATCTCTGACAAAGACATCTGGCTTCCCCAACACTAGATATACTACTTTTGTAAAGATGTTCAACCCCCCTCACAATAATTTTATAATTAAAACTGTACATTCCCTGCATGAAGAAATAGTAATCCATAAAGCATCTTGGCTATGAGGGTCTGCTGGCCTAGTCAGAATTTCCCTCAGCCAAACCATTTGGTGCTTGCCCATTTTACCTGAAGTCACTCTGATTATGCCTGATGGAAGAGGCCATGAGCAGTAAAGGGAGGAACAGCCAACAGCAGGTGGCAGCATCAAAGAAACTTTTTAAAGCAAGAGAAAATCCTGTTGGTCTTGTTTTTGCACAATGAACGGCTTCTTCCAGCTAACACTGTCCTGTGTAATCTTGCTTCATGCCATAATGTGACTGTTCGGATGGAAGACAAGGCGAGAGAAACACAAGTAATAAAAAAGGTGAAACAAATAACTGAGGAAAAACAGATCCCATTGCAGATAATGCTATTAAGAAGGAAAGCTAAGTGTAGCCTTGAAATAACCTCACTTAAAGCACTTAAATGAGCATATAATAGTAAGTGTTGTTCATTTGGGAGAAGCTTTATTTAAATGTATGATTTCTGGGGAAACTAAGCCAGTGGAACAAAAGAGTTTGCTGCGCTGGTAGTGACAATTTGCATTTGACTTAGTAGGGAAAAAATCAATAAAGAGAAATCGGTTGTCCCAACACCCCCCCCACACACACACACACATTCATTAGACAATAGAATGTGTGTTCAACTAGTTTTGTTTATTTAAATTCTTTAATTAATTACATGGCTGATCTATGTCACTGTTTCGTTCAATAAGCTGATGATTTAGAGGGTGGGCTGCACTAGGCATCCGCCTGGTCTGCTTTTGGACAGATCCATCTTGACTCCAGACTTGGCCTGCACTTCCACTGGCCTTGCTTATCATCACCTGCACAGCCATATGTACAGACAGGTGCCCCAATTAATCCATCTCCCCTGAAGATTCTATGATTCTATCAAATACTTGTCAGGGAGACTGTAGGCTGATCCTGCATTGATCAGGAAGTTGGACTAGATGGCCTGTATGACCACTTCCAGCTCTGTGATTCTATGATTTTAAGTACCACAAGGCTCCTGCCAGGTTCAAAAGATGCCGCTCAGCACCAAGGGCGCTCCTTTACAGTGAGGCATGTGATGGACTGTTCCACGCACACACCCAAACACCCTTCACACCAAATGTCTCTGGGTGCTTGCCAATTAGCTGTACCTATCCTGAGCAACCCACCTTATTCCCACCAACTAATTGTGGCCTAATCAGTTTTATGACCAGGCCTATTCAATAGGGAGAAAAACCCTGTCCACTAAAACAGCATGAAGCAGGTGAAAAGGGAGTCTTGCACTTGGCTAATGTGACAAAAAAACAACACCAATTTCTGCTCAGTCCTAAACTTAGTGACCAGTTAATCCTGTGCTGCCCATAGGGAGGGAGGGTGTGTCCACTACAGCAAAATGCTGTAATTGAGAGGGTGCAGCTGAATAAATTTGGCTGAACAAATTTGCCTTGAATCATTTGTGCCTCATGCCACATTTGAAGTTGATGGGGCTGGAGCAAATTGATCCATGGCATGATCTGTTGTGAATGTTTCAAAGTGCAATTTACCAGTGAAGAATATGTATACAATAGAAAGACTATTCAAGAAAAAGTGTCAACCCAGTCTCCTGCAGCAGTGAAAAAGACAAACTCTATGTTATGGATTATTAGGAAAGGAATTGAACATAAAATAGCTGATATTATAATGCCCCTGTATAGATTGATGGTGCGGCCTCATTTGGAATACTGGGTACAGTTCTGTTCACCATATCTCAAAAAGGACAGTGCAGACCTGGAAAAAGTACAGAAGAGGGCAATCAAGATGATTAGCAGGTTGGAGCACCTTCCCTATGAGGAAAGGCTGAAGAGTCTGGGACTTTTCAGTTTAGAGAGGAGATAACTAAGGGGGGAAATGATAGAGGTTTATAAAATTATGCATGGGGTAGAAAGAGTTGACAGAGAATTTTTTTCCTCCCTCTCCCAAAACACTAGAACTTGAGGGCATCATGTGGTGCTGATGGACAGGAGATTCAGGACAGACAAAAGGAAATACATCTTTACACACAGATGGACCAAAATATGGAATTCGCTGCCAGAGGATGTAGTGATGGCCACAGGAATAAACAGCTTTAAAAGGGGATTAGATGGATTCATGGAGGCTAAAAGTTCCAAGATGAAAAGGGCTCCCTCTGATCTTTAAAGTAAAATGAAGCATCAGACTTCTGGCACAGAAACACTGACCAAATGGCTGACAAGTGCACAATCATCACTGGACTGTTTGA
>NW_015175361.1:975872-990872 GCF_001447785.1 Gekko japonicus | reverse complement strand
CCCTGTGCCACCGCTTATGTGGTCCCATGCAAGACAAGAGAAATCTCAAGTCCCTGGTCTGCTTTTTTACTCATCCAGAGAAACTCTGTCTTGTTAGGATTAAGTTTGAGCTTGTCTGCTCTCATCCAGCCCATTACTGATGCCAAGCACTGCTTCAGAATACCAACAACATCCTCAGAACTAGGTGAAAAAGAAAGGTAGAACAGGGTATCTATCATCTGCATGTTTGTGACACTGCTGCCTGTACCTCCTGATGATTTCACCCAGTGGATTCATGGAACAGGCAAGGCAGGCATCACTCCCTGACCAACCCCCTTGCCCTTGAAGGGCGGGCCACCCAGCTCTGATCATGAGCCAACTCTCTGGCTTGTGACCAGCAGCCCAGCAAACTGGTTGCCCTCTAGGAGCACCTACCCCTGAAGCCTTCCAACTTGCAGGGAGGAGCCTGCCCTAAAAGGTTCCCAGCGGAGGTGATCACCATTCCCCACTCAGGATTCTGAAATCCGAAGGCAGTTCCCGATGACCCCCTGTTCCCTAACAGGATATGCTATAAGGTGCTCACCAGTTCCATTTTTTTGCTTGCACAAACTTGCCAAGTGACCAACCTATTTAAACGTCGTCCACCCCAAACATCCCCTCAGTCCCCTGCCCTCAGTATAAGGTAGGCGAAAACACCCCCCCCCTCATTCAGCCAATCTGGGTGGAAGCAAAAAATTCCTACCTGGCCCCGTTGGCGACCAGCATCAGCCTACACTAAGAACAGGGCGGGCAGGTGGGCGCGTACACAGAGCAACTGCCAGGTGGGAGCGGAGCCTAGCGGGCTTTAAAATAGCCAGCTCCGCCTCCTGCCATGTCAGGATGCATGACGTCCTGCTCCATTGCCGTCCCCATTCTTCGGGGTGGCAAAATAGCCCCCGCCCACCATCGGCGTTGCCGGGCAGGCGGGTGCTCAGTTGCCCCCCCCCAGCCAGAATAACGAGACAGACAGGCTCATATTCACTTTGTAACACTTGAACGTTGCTTAACTCATGGTTTGGAGCCTTGGGAATCTTTTAGAAGCATTTTTAAAACTTTTGATCATGTCCGCTTGCTCTGGCACTAATCTCTGATCGCCATATTGGCTTTGCGGCGATGGGACCTTGCTGGGAAACGGTGAGCCTCAATTCCTTGGCTGTCACCTTGGAAGAGGCTCTCCTTAGCTCCCCAGGCTGGGGGTCTCCTACGAAGACCCCGGGAGTGTCCAGGACAGTCTCGGACCCTTCCCATCAGCTGAGTCTTGGTGCGTCTCCCTCAGAGCTAGACAGGACGCATCTGAGCGGCGAAATGCTGAAACCAGAAGGGTGAACCTGAGACCTTCTGCATGCCAAACAGATGCTCTACCACTGAGCCACAACCTCTCCCTAGTAGTATGCAAAACTATTTAGCATGCAACACTACATGCATAGTGCTCTTCTAGATTTTAGCCCTGCATGCAGTAATAGGCTTCCCAGGTTCCCAGTTGGGGCAGGGGATCCTGGCTAGCAGGAGAAACCCCACCCAAAACAGATGTCCGACCTTCTGCATGCCAAACAGATGATGTCACTTCCAGAAGTGACATCATCATGTCGGTGATATCATGGGTGACACTGTACTTTTAAGGTAAAACTCTATGGTTTGTCGCCATTTTTACCATAGAGTTTTGCCCAAAAAGTAAGATGCTGCCCCAACGTCACCAGTGCACTTCCAGATGTGATGTCAGTGCATCACCAATGAGCCTGCCCACCCCCCAGAATGCCTCCCAAATTCCCTGTCGGCAGGACAAAGGCACCTGACAACCCTATGCAGTAATGAACATATGATTGGGGCTTTCAGATCTGATAGCACCAATAATTTAGTGGGGTTTAAATACTATGTTTGGTGAGTGACCAGTGATGTTTTGGCTGACAGCCAAATTCAGATTCAGATTTAAGCACACCTAAATCCTATTATGAGAAGAATTAATCAATTTTTCCTGTTCATATCAATGTGACTTCAAAGTCTGGATTATTTCCAATGGGTATAGCAGGAAGATCCAACTACATGTCCACAACACATTGCTGTGGACACTGTTGACAAAGTAAAGACCTATGGTTTTAATTTACATTGAAAGCAAGAATTGGTATGTACATTAATTTTATCTCCTTGCTTAATCTGTGAATTCATTTCATAACACATCTACAGACAGTGGACATGTTAAGGGTTTAGGTACAACCATGTTCCATTGTACAACAAATAACTGATATCGTGTAGAAGGAAGGAAATAATAAACATTTCTACCTGTCAGCCAGTTAGGAATATCTAATGCAGGGGTGTTCAAGTGGATTGTGGTATTGTTCCCCACCTTTTTTAATCTCAGTATATACTTAATTGATATCATGACAGTCAGCCATCAGGATGTCTGCCTATCCTTGGCTGACACATCAGAAATATTGTGTAATATTTCAAAAGCTATTAAGATAATGTATTATCCTTGTGCTTTGATCTACACATTTTATATTGTTCTAGGTCCTTCTGTATATTATTAAATACATGGTTTGTAGTATGAGGAACTGGGTAACAGACAAAGACATAGCATCCACTTACTGCATATCCTTCAACACAAGGCTTTTTGCAATTTGAGGAAATGCTCTGGTCCTTCCATATAACACAAGGCTGGTTGAATGGCTGTCAAGTTTAGCTTTCTTAAACCATTCTGGTCATTGATAATTGTTGGACTTGGACCTGGTACGCACCAGAGATGTCATGGCTGAACAAGTTTCTGCTCAGCCTTGAAATTACTCAATGGTTGTAGATGAGTCACTATCTGACACCCTCAGTTTCTTATCTCTAAAATGGGAACATTAATTACCAATAACACCAAATCACCATGAGCATTAATGTGACAGGGCTAAAAAGTATTTTAAGTATGAAGCATCCATAGTATATTAACAATAAAATATGCAGAGCTAGAATGAAATATTTCACAAATACATGCATATAAATCTGAATGACAGATTTGTGACAAATGGAGCACTGATATTTTGTTATTGTATTTTATTGTTTTATGCTATGTCATTTTTATTTGTTTTAATCTTGGCATTGTGTGCCTCCTGTTAGCCGCCCTGAGCCTTTGGGGTAGGGCAGGATAAAAATTCAAAGATAAATAAATAAATAAATAAATAAATAAAAATGAACCCTTTCTTGCTAAAATCACTGTCTGATTCTGACTGTAAATTATACAAGGAATCTTGATGGTGTGTTTATTTTAGCAACTAAATTTTTAAAATAATGGGAAATCAAGTCCTCTTGGACCCAGGCATATAATATTTCCAGTTAGAAATTCTAGTAACCCAATCTTAATCCCAGTTTCTTCATCTGCCAAACTTTGCTTTAGACACAACATGAATGCTAGTTTTCAAAAGTTCAGCTTTCATCAAAACGCACTAGGCTAGATAATAGTTTAGTGTAAAATTACTGTAAAATAACCTATCCCATCTTCATTATCACACACATAAACACATAAAATTCCACTTGGAATCAGTATTATTTTACCATCTTTAATAGGGTATTTTATGTCCAAGCTATCAAGTCTCAATAATAATAATCCTCATTCATTGTTAAATTCTTGCCAAAAATGCATGAGTTTTTGCTCTGTCTTTTGCTGGACTGTGAGTTTGTTTTACTTCTTAAAACTATTTTGAGAGAATTTGACAAATATCAGTTTGGAGCTAGAGCTTGTGGAATGTGTTGATGCTGCCTTCTCTGTCCCATTCAAGGACTGACCTGGTGATAAATGAACAGGAGCTTCTAGTATGCATCATTAATTAACAAACAAATGTCAAGTTCAGGGCAAGGCCTGGTACTTTTCACTCTGGGAGGCACAAATGCAAACACAACAATTGAAGACAAAAGATAAGAGCAAGGTCAAACGAGCACAGAGTCAGCAAGCCAGGGGTCCCATCTGAGAGTCAAGGGAAACAGCAAGGTCTGGATTCAAGGGTCAGAGCTGGAAAACCAGGGCAGGAATCAGGAGCTGAGTTTCTACCTGAAAAAGTACGCACAGGTCACAAGACAATAGGCATAGCAAAACTCTATCCACTGAGCAGACTAGTTAAATTGCTTCCACACTGACCAGGGGTCAGCATCTTCCTTTTATCAAACTCCCAGAGCACAGGTGTTACAGCTCAGATTCAGAAATTAGTGCTGACCTTCACTGAGCAATTAGCGGGCACTCCTTCACTTTTCCACAGCTGTCAAGTGTTCTTTATGTCTTCTATGCTCTGTTGGTTCGGAGGTTGTAGGGGGGTGAGTGGCACTCTGGCCTTTGTCGCATTTCTCTCTTCTTCTGCCAGAATAAGCAACCCTCATCACCTGATGTGTCTTTTGCTGGCTCTGCCTCTAAATCTAGCTGTTCAGGCAAGCATTCCAGATGTGCAGGGCCTGACTCCTTCATTTCCTCATCCTCAGAGGAGGAGGTAGCTGACTGTCTCACAACATTCTTCCTCTTATTGCAGCCCTGGAGTTCCTCAAAAAGCAATTACTGAGGATCAGGGCCTATCTGAATGCTATGGAGTGCTAAATGGGACCTGAATCAGGATGGGGTGATTGGCAAACACACACACCCCCACACACACACACACGTTTCAATTCCAGGGAAGATTCTAGAACAAATTATAAAGCAGGCAACCCTTAAGCATCTGAAAACAATAGAGAGGTTAGTAGAAACCACCATAGATTTGTTAATAACAAATTCTGCTTGACTAATCTTATCAACTTTTCTGCTGTCAAAGATAAATTCCAAAAAGACTGATAGATGTGCTATATGGCAGGATCTATCTTCCCTTGGCACCAACTGGATACTCCCCTTTAGTATTCACATTCCAGTCTATAAATTGCCATATGACCATGAAACTGATCTAACTGCTTGGAATAAATACACTCTGAGGAAATCTTTTATGCTCTTCAGATTTCAGTTAATGTCCTCTATAGTGTCAGCTGGTAGACACTGCAATATTTTTTATTGGGTGCATTATTTTTATCTGCAGAGGTGTGAAAATTGAGGATTTGCTGCCTTATTTGTTTTGCTGCTCCATTAAGGAGCACATGAGGATAAGGTCCTTCCCTGAGCTGTTGAAAGGTCACAAGCATTCGTCAAACTTACAAAACATGGATTTTTTTTCTTTCAAGAAAAGGAGGTCAGCCAAAAAGTGTCCACTTTTTTTGTTAGCGTTGAGCAATACAAGACAAACTTTGTGGACTTGTCTTTTTCCAAAAGAAATGACAGCTGAGTGTCTGAAATTATGCATAATGAAATCTATTATACATATGACACAGATAGATTATTTAGATGCATATTAATCTGCTTGTAGAAATGTCTTCGCAAAATTATTTGCATAGGGTTATTTTAAACACTTCAGCACTTAACCTGAATGAGCCCCAGAATCTATCCATTCATTCATACATTCAGTGAAGCATATGTTCTCCACCCTTCTAGGGATGCCAGCCTCTGGTGGGATCTGCAGATACCACAGAGTGATAGCTCATCTCCAGACTACAGAGATCAGTTCCCCTGGAGAAAATGGATGCTTTGGAGAGTTGACTGTATGGCATTCTACATCACTGAGATCCCTGTCCTCCCCAGGCTCCATTCCCCAAATCTCTAGGAGTTTCCCAACCTGGACCTGGCAACCCTACACCCTCCATCTCCTTCTGGTGGCCAGGGAGAACCGGGCAACCCCGCTTTTTAATGTTAAAGGAACAGATAGTTTTTCAAGAAAATTTTAACTGCTGCAGAAACTCTTTTTAGAGGTTAAGCATAAGATATAGTTAGTTTAAAAATCTGTGATCCAACAATTCACATACCCACCCTTGTTTGAGAATACAGTTGAATAGTGATTTCAAGGGCAGACACTCACTTATTAACCCTGATTTCATTTTTTAACCACAGGATCCCATTGTGTGTGTAGGTGGGGGGAGGATAGGAGTTTCCAGAATAGCACCTGCTTTGAGCATAGGCAGAATGCCATACTTCCAAAGAATCCTACCACTGCTCTCTCAATCCCGGCCACACTCCCAAATATGAATCAGAAGTAGCAAATAAATTTTTCATTTTTATCATTAATTATAGATTCTGCATGAAGACACTAGGAAAATAGTGTCCCCCTCTCACAGTTGTATGACAGGAGGAAGAGGACAATGGGACAATCACTGTTGGGCTCACACTGTTGGCAGATGAAGGAAAGAGCTGCTCTCTGGTTGGTTACAAGTGCAATCGCTGCTTCACTTGGTTAGAGCCCTGTAAAGCACAAGCTAGTGGTAAATTGCACACTGCCAAGCAAAAGCAACATAGCACCATTCTAAGCCTCAGCCTTTAAACACACCACACACACACACCAGGAAGGTCTATGTTCGTATTTGCTTGCATTGAAATTCTGCCTGAGAATACATGAATAGAACAAAAGTAGGCCACCACTGTGAGGCCTTTAACAGACTGGAAAGAGAGAGAAGGAATACCTCGAGGCTTTGCTTTTAGCTATCTTGAAGCCCATACAAGGTGTTTTAAAAAAAAGGAAAAGGGGCTAAAATCACTGTGGGGCAGGAGATGACTGACTTTACACACAGCAGAGGACTGGTTTGAGAACAAATTTCAGGGCTCTAAACAATTTCAGAGAACAAATTTCCAGGTTCCAAAAGTGGATGAGAAAGGGTTGCACTCACTTACTAGTGCCTAAAAATTTGGCAGCCTGCAGTCATATACAGTCCAACAAGCCAGTAACCTCTGTTTCATCAACTCAACAACACAAAGACCTGCTTATCTTCAGAGGTAACTTGATGTCTCAGGAAAAGAACACACCAGTTTATTCAGTGAGAAAAATTGCTCATGAATTCTAAAATCAAACCATCACTGCAACAGCAGCTGTGATATTTGCATTAGTAAGCAAAGAAGACAACTTTATGAGTGGCTGTTGTGACTGCATGAGCCAGCAGCACTAAGAACAGTAAGGTGGAGAATCTTAAGTACAGAGGCCTGTCTAGAGGACTATGCATAAATGGATGAAAATTAAAGTTACACAGTCAGTATTAATCTAGCAACTTAAATCTTTGTAGGTCATTTAAACTTCCAGAAAGGGATCTAACAAGACCCTGATTTATTTCAGATTCTTAGATATACTTGCAGTTTAAATATTAATAGTTGCCATATTAGATATGCTTTACAGGCATAAATTCTATGCTCCTTAATGCAGTGCCTGCAGAGCCGGTGACCCTGCAAAATGCAACCATGATTTCAAAACCCATCCTCAGCTCACAATGGATCCAGGGTTAGGATTTAGGAACTATCACTCACTATCAAAATATCCAGAAAAACAAACAAAAATGTTAAAACAAGGTCTGTATTACAAACCTGGGGAGTGAAAACTGCAAACCAATGCTTTATGCCAATGTTTGACATATGTATGAAGGAACTCTAAGTAAAAAGAAAAATGGGAAGATGGAAAGGGAAGTCATAGAGCAGTGTTTGGCTAAATCCATCCATAGCTAGATTACAGCTGTTGATGTAGTTACTAAAACTTCCCTGAAAGGTTTCCACCTATTGTGCCGCAAGTCCAATTGGAATTAATCTATACAGTTTTCCCTACTCCTTCAGTTTTTCCCATTCTTGCTATAGTTATCTTATTGCAGGGATCCCCAATATTACTGATCCTGTGAGCACTTGTGGAATTTTGAGAACAGTTAGTGGGCACCACAACAAAATGGCCACAATGTGGCTGGGTCTAATCACATAACATTAGCAGGACATATTTAGTCCCGTGGCACATTTAAGACCAACTGAGGTTTATTCAAGGTATGAGCTTTCATGCACATGAAAGCTCATACCTTGAATAAACCTCCATTGGTCTTAAAGGTGCCACAGGACTCTAAATTTGTTCTACTGCTTCAGACCAACATGGCTGACCACCTGGAACCACATAACATTAGGACATCCCAAGCCAAGGTGTTTTTAAACAGGTACTCCCTACAGACACAAATGTGATACCTCTGGGCACTTCTGAAGCATCAGAACTGGGTCTCTGCTTTGAGGAAGAAACAAGTAGGTTCCAAAAAACTGAAACTCATTGTCCTATGGCATTTTGAAATGACACTCTCAGTACAGGTTGCTGTCCACTCTCCTGAGTCCTTCACTACTGCCTCATGCATAGTGATTTAGCTACACAGCTAAAGGTCACCCAAAACCTAACAGGTTTCATGAATGCTTCTGTATATAAAGGGAAGGGCAAAACAAATAGTATATAAGGGAGAAATCAAAACTTCTGATCCAGCACATCTTTCTCTCCTGACCCAATAATATAATGCTCATGCCTAGGGTTGGAGAGCCCACACTGTACTTACAGAGGCCAGCAGATGGGAGCGCAACCTGCCATCTAGTCAGTACAGCAATATGGTTCCATGTCCTCTGTGCTCCAAGGAGAAGCTGGTAGGTCCTTGAAGAACAACAGTAATAAAAAAAAAACTAGCAGTGACAGTAAAGCTGCATGTAGCTGGGTCTGTTACCTGCTGGCCAGCAGGCCAAGATTATGACTAGGGGAATTCCCCAGTGAGGGGGAAACCCCCCCCATGTGAAGTCTCTCAGGAACATTCATTCTCGTGGGATTTCTTTGGGACTTTCTGGATGGGAGGGGCTCCAGTTACCTTTAAAAGGAGAGTCAGATGGTGACAGTGGCTAAAATTATTTATGCAGTAAAATGGAAAGTGGATGTCTGCCCAGGCTTAGAAGAGTGGAAAAATAAACTTGTGGAATATGCAGTGAGGGCAAAATTAACAATTTATTTGAGAAACAGGTGAGTTACAAAATTCAAGGAGAGATAAAGTATGTTTTATATAAGCAGGAGAAAAAAATTAGAATGAGAAGTAGTTTAAAATATATAAAAATGTATTGCAATGAAGAAGTAGAATGAAAATTAGTTTTAAATGTAAAATGTTGAATATGATTGTATCCCAACCAAAGTTAACCCAGCCAGCTGGCCAATGAGGGAAGCGCCACCCCAAGCCCCACCCCCAAGTGTGACCACCCACCCAGCCGTCCCTCTCCCTCCCCTCCTGCCCAATTTAAAGGGCTTCAGCTGATCAGCAGGGACCACATGGCCTGCTGACCAGATGGAGGGCCCTTTAAATCTAGCAGGAGGGAGGGAGAGGGGCAGTCGTGGGCTGCATGCTGGGCTTACAAAAAAAACCCCATTAAACCTCCCAGATGCACCTCTTCAGGCTGATCAAGTTGCAAAACTATCTGCTCCAGATCCCACAGTGTCTCGTGTTTTAAACTGGGTGTAGAGGGGGTGGTCAGTTGAGGAACTGCCTGAGAAATTCAAGCCATTCAAAAGTCATCAGCATGAATTGTCTGCCCATATAGGATGCTTGCTGTGGGGATACAGTGTTGTCATTCCTTAAAGAAGTTATGAAACCATTTTGTCTACACTTCATGCTGCACGCCCAGGAACTGTTCATATGAAAGCACTAGCTAGAAGCTTTTGACTTGACTGGATTTAAGATTGCACTGTTAGACTATTAAAGTTCAACATATAACTTGAAAAAAAATCAGAGAATTAGGAAGTGCTAAATTATTTTATAATCATTTCATAAAGTAAATGTCGTTACTAGTACAACTACTTCTTGCAACAATGTGGATTAGTACAACTTTCTACTAGTGGTATTTAAAGATACCTATTTCTTTGCAAAAATTCGTTCAGTAGCTTATCACAGACATTTTTTCCTTCCATAAGTCTTTATCATGCATAGGCAATTGCACATATTCCATACAGAAAAAAATATCTATTTATGCCCTAAATATGTCTTTAATCTACCTTTGAGCTATTTTGTCTGATTTTCTCTTTTGAGATTAGGGAAAAAATGTAAACCAGATTGACTCAGTCGGCGTATTTTGCAGTTTTCTATGCTTCTCTCACATTTCTGAACAGCTGTTTGACAAACCATGTAGGTGAAGGCATTTTTTCCCATTTCATTGTACACTTTCCTGTGCCTTTTAATCCTTACAAGTTTTTGGTTCTTTCTTATCTTTGCTTTTTTTCCCTATAGTACTGTAATGTGTATTGGAGGATTTTTCCTTTGTTGAATATAGATACAGATATAGATCTTTTTCAGAAACTCCTTTTTATCTTTTCTAACTAGTCTATTTTTATTATTCTGACTTGGTTCCCTACTGATTTTAACCTAAGGAACAACATGTCAGGCAAAATTTTATCTCAGACTTTCTGAAGTCAAGATAAATGTTTTTGTCCATTGCTGCTGCCTCCTTTAATTGTGGACTTCTCAGAGGAATGCTGAGAGAAAGTTCCTTTGTTGGTCTCTATTATTTGAACCTCTGTAGTTCATTGATCCTTTTTCTAAATCGAACGTTTTCTTCAAGTCACGTGTCAGAATCTTTCATTTAGCTGTGGAAGTGTTTATGGATCAAGGGCTAGGCACTTGATTTCAGTATTTGTGATGGTGTGCCGACACATGATCTCATTTTTTCCTGTTTGCTTATTTCCCCTGAGCGGTCTGTTTTCTCCTTCGAGGAGTAAGATCTCCAAAGAAACTTAGCTCATTTTAGGCACAATCATGGCAGAGTCTGAGTCAGACAACCAAACATTGGCTCTGCCACAATGCTCTTTCAACGCTCAGCACATCTTATTGCACAAAGCTTACACATGGGGCTGTTACACAGATTTTTAAAAATATATTTATATCCCCCCCATCCCATGGGAAAAAAGAAAAAAGAAGAAGAAGGGGACAGCAAAGGATGAGATGGTTAGACAGTGTTATCGATGCAATGAACATGACATTAAGCAAATTCCAGAGGATGATGGAAGACAGGGGGGTCTGGCGTGATGTGGTCCATGGGATCACAATGAGTCGGACTTGATTGTGTAACTGAACAAAGCCCATGGATACCAAAGAGGCTTACAACATATTCCCTCTTTCATTGTAACCTGACAGCAGCAACTCTCTTAAGTTGGGTTGAGAGAGAGTTACTGGCCGAACATCACCCAGCCAGCATCCATGATGGGATGGGAATCTGAACCTAGCCTGACTTTCTGGTCAACATTCTGTTTGACCTGATACACATGCATATACTTCACTTCTTCTTCTAAACTTAAAGACTGAGCTTGTGATCACTGTGGCCCCCCAAGCATCTAGAATACAGAACATCATGGCCCTAGACAGTGTTCCATCTATATGTTGTGGCTAATAACCACTGCCTATGCTTGTAGCCACTACTACATCCTGCGGCAGTGAATTGCATGTGTTAATTACTCTATGGGTAGAGTACTTCCTTTTATCCATTCTAACCCTACTGTTCATTAATTTCATTGAGTGCCCACGAGGTCTCATATTATGAGAACTTGAACAGCTTGACAGGGTATCCAAACAACATGACCTGGTAGTTATGGGTGCTGGGAGACAAACTCTGCAAAGTGTCCACTGTCATGCAGCTTCCTGATCTGTCTGGACAACAACTTCTTTCATCAAATGGTAGAGGAAGCTATGAGGGCCTCGGCCATACTTGACTTAATATTGACCAACAGGCAAGAGATGGTAGATGAGGTGAAGGTGGTGGGGACCTTGGGGGGAAGTGACCATGTTCTACTAGAATTCCTTTTGCTGTGGGAGACCAAGGAAGTTCATAGCCAAATGTGTAGGTTAGATTTCAGTAAGCCAGACTTTAATAAACTCAGAGGTATGATGAAAATCATTGCATGGGCAAGACTGCTGGAAGGGAAAGGAGCAAGTGAAGGGTGGGCTCTCCTAGAACAAGAGCTCCTACAAGCTCAAGCTGTCACTATTCCAACAAGAAGGAAACATGGTAGAAGATCCAAGAAGTCCAATGTGGGTGAACTGTGTGATGTGCTAAGGGAGAAAAAGGAAATGTTAAAGAAATGGAGGCAAGAACATACCTCTAAAGAAGAGTATCTATGAGTTGCTAGGCACTGTAGGTCAGCCAACAGAGAGGCTCACAGTGAACTAAAGCTGGCCATAGAGGCTCACTATAACAAGAAACTCTCCTTCGGATATGTGAGGAGCAAACACAAGATAAAAGCGGTGATGGAGGACAGAGAGAAAGCAGAAAGGCTAAATGCCTATTTTTTCTCAGTTTTTTCCCCTGAAGAAGAGAACAGCCTCATCTAGAGATGGTAGGAGGCAAGTCACAGAATGTGGGCCGCTGGTTGACATTGACAAAGAGGTGGTTGAGAAGCACCTGGCTGCATTGAATGAGTACAAATCTCCAGGGCCAGATGGTATGCTCCTGAGAGTGCTCAAAGAACTTTCTAGAGAACTTGCAGAGCCTTTGTCCATTATCTTCCAGACCTCTTGGAGGATGGGACATGTGCCACAAGACTGGAGGAGGGCAGATGTTGTCCCAATTTTCAAAAAAGGGAGGAGGGATAACCCAGGAAACTACAGGCCAGTCAGTCTGACCTCTGTCCCATGGAAGATACTGGAGCAGATTTTAAAGGGGTCAATCTGCAAGCATCTAAAGGACAATTTGCTGATCCGGGGAAGTCAGCACAGATTTGTCCCCAACAGGTCTGGCCAGACAAACCTCATTTCCTTCTTTGATCAAGTGACGAGCTTACTGGATCAAGAGAATCCTGTTAATGTTGTTTACCTGGATTTCAGTAAAGCTTTTGACAGGGTTCCCCATGATGTTCTGATGGGTAAAGGACTGTGGACTGGACTGTAGGATAGTTAGCTAAGAACATAAGAACATAAGAGAGGCCAATGTTGGATCAGGCCAATGGCCCATCTAGTCCAACACTCTGTCACACAGTGGCCAAAAATACCAGGTGCCATCAGAAGGTCCAGCAGTGGGGCCAGGACACTAGAAGCCCTCCCACTGTTGCCCCTCCAAGCACTACAGAGCATCACTTGCCCCAGCCTGAGAGTTCCTATCTATACCTTGTGGCTAATAGCCACTGATGGACTTCTGTTCCATATGCTTATCTAATTAGCTCTTGAAGCTGTCCATGCTTGTACTCGCCACCACCTCCTGTGGCAGTGATTTCCATGTGTTCATCACTCTTTGGGTGAAGAAGTACTTCCTTTTATCTGTTCTAACCCGACCGCTCAGCAATTTCATGGAGTGCCCACGAGTTCTTGTATTGTGAGAAAGGGAGAAAAGTACCTCTTTCTCTACCTGCTCTTTCCCATGCATCATCTTATAAACCTCAATCATGTCACCCCTCAGTCGTCATTTCTCCAAGCTAAAGAGCCCTAAGCGCTTTAACTTTTCCTCATAGGGAAAGTGTTCCAACCCTTTTATCATTCTAGTTGCCCTTTTCTGCACTTTCTCCAATGCTATAATATCCTTTTTGAGGTGTGGTGACCAGAACTGTACACAGTACTCCAAATGAAGTTGCACCATTGATTTATACAGGGTGCTGATACTGGCTGATTTGTTTTCAATTCCCTTCCTAATAATCCGCAGCATAGCGTTGGCCTTTTTTATTTCAGTTGTACACTGTCTTGACATTTTCATTGAGGTATAGGGAACATTTTCATTGAGGTAGGTAGGGAACCGGTTGGAGAAGTGCACTCAGAGAGTAGTTGTCAATGGCATTTCATATGAATGGAGGAAGGTGTCCAACTTTTAGTTTGAATTTTCAAATTAAATTTTCAAACTAAAACTCCGGATGAATATTTGGGTAGCAACTGTGGCATGTACTGCCTTGAACCACATTTGGTGGATTCATCAGTTATGTGTCTTCCAAAGATGTGAAATTTGGGTACCATTACCTATATTCTGAAAATGCAGGCTAGGTTACTACAAAGTACTTTCTTTAGCCCTGCCCTTGAGGATTATGCACAAATTTCATTTCAAAATGTGGTGGCAAAGCTATTAACACCTGCACCTTCTTGAGAACAAAACTTACTGGATTTAAAAGTTGTAGAGTGACTGCTGATTAATTTTCAAGCACAATTTAAGGTCTTGTGATTATCTTTAAAAACTAAATTAAAGATAATATGTTTGGCCCAGCCATCAAGTTCTTCCCCAGAGCCTCTTTTGTGTAATAAAATAAGAGATGCCTTACTGGATCAGAACTATGTTATATCTAGTCCACCATCTGGTTTCACACAGGGCCTGTGATTTGCCCTGAAGAGTTGACAAAGAGGACATAGAGGCCAAAACATGAAGAAGGTGGCACTGAGTTTCAACACCAGCACCTAAATATTCAACGAGGTGCAGAAACATGTCATGCATAGAATCACAGAATTGGAAGGGGCTATACAGACCATCTAGTCCAACCCCCTGCCCAATGCAGGACCAGCCTAAAGCATCTCTGACAAATATTCATCCAGCCTCTTTTTGAAAGCTGATAGTGAAGGGGAGCTTACCACCTCCCAAGAAAGCTGATTCCACCTTTGAACCACTCTGACTGTGAAAAAGTTTTTCCCAATTTCCAGCCAATACCTTTCTGCGTGTAATTTAAACCAGTTGCTTTGGGTCCTATCCTCTGCTGCCAACTGGAACAGCTCCTTGCCCTCCTCCAAATGACAGCCTTTCAAACATTTAAAGAGAGTAATGATGTCCCCCCTCAATCTCCTCTTCTTCAAACTAAACATTCCCAAGGCCCTTAGCCTTTCCTCATAGGGTTCAGTCTCCAGACCCTGATCATCCTCATAGCTCTCTTCTGCACCCTCTCAATTTTTCCCACATCCTTTTTGAAGTGAGGCCTCCAGAATTGCACACAGTACTCAAGGTATGGCCTGACCAAGGCAGTATACAGAGGGGCTATAACCTCCTGCAATTTTGATGCTATGGCCCTTTTACTACAACCCAAAACTGAATTTACCTTTTTTGCCATCGCATCACACTGACTGCTCATATTTAGTTTACAGTCCACTCTTATCCCAAGATCTATTTTGCATACACTACTCCCAAGAAATGTATCCCCCATCCAGTATTTGTGCTTGACATTTTTGCAGCCCAGATGTAATACTGTGCAT
>NW_015175361.1:972600-974766 GCF_001447785.1 Gekko japonicus | reverse complement strand
TCTCTGTTCTCCACCAGAGTTTCTCCTTCTCCTCCCAAAAGCGGTCCAATTGCCTCTTTTACCTTGCATTTGCTTCTCACATATCTGTAGAAGTTTTTCTTATTGTAGTGAGCCCCCCTGGCCAGACCCAACTCATACTGAGCTTTGGTTTCTCTGATGGCTGATCTGCAGTACCTAGTAACTCTCATATACTCCTCAGTACAACCAGCCATGTAGGAGCATCCTTTGATGAAGACTTAGTAATAAGTACAACTGCTCCAAGACTTACAGTTCTGTGATTTTCTAAGAGAGAGTGCATAATTTTCTCCCTTGATTTGCCCAGCACAGATTAAAATGATAACTTAGGGTAAAATGGGGAGTTCTATTCACCAGGGACTGATCTTTTGTAGCCTCTCCTGTGTTGTAATTTGGGGAGTAATATTAATGTGATTGGATATTTCAGTGTATCATTTTGCCACTAGGCTAGTCTGTCAATTTGTCTTAAACTTTCATTATTAAAGTAAAAATGTATTTAACAATGGCAGATTTGAACTGTCATTTATGGATCAACCATTTCAAGTTTATTGAATTTAAGCAATAAAGCACTCATAGCTAAATAAATTACCATTTGCTTGATATAAAGAGTTGTGAAAAATATATTGAACTAACTAATATTACTTTCAGAGATTCATTTATTAAAATCCTCTTTGGTATTATATACCTTATTTTAACATGGAGCTGTCATTTTGTTGCAGCTATACAATAACCAGAATGCAAATTTTCTTGAAACAGGAAACATATTTTGTTAGAGATTGCAAAGATATGGGGAAATTATTGATCAGGCATAATAAAACAACACAAAATATATCTTGACAACTGCCATGAAATACTCAGAGTGTTGTCAAAGGGTGGTAGGTCATTTTGTAGTCATTTTTATTTATTTGGTCATATCAACGGTAAACATTTTTGTGGTAATCTATTTGGGTTGTAATCTTTAAATACATTCACTTGGAAGTCAGGTCTGCTGAAATCAATAGGACTTTGGCCATTTTATATGTTAACCACACAGCTTCACTACTGCTGAAAAACTTCTCAATGATTGCCAACAGCCTGCAAAAAAAAAAGTCCTGCCTCTTTAATAGAAGCTTAATATGTGGAAATGGGCAGTTCAAATTTATCAAAGCATGGAGATTAAATAAATTCACCTGGTAACTAACACCCTATTAAGCCTCTATTAAAAGGACAGGATATTTTTTCCCTATGGACTGTTGACATGAATACATGAATTCCTAAAGTAGGTGGATCACTCATAACATAGGGATACTTGCCACACTGTATCTCCATCAGTGGTACAAGTATTGGCACAAGAAGCTGCCAAATGAGTCAGGCAACTCATAACAACATAAGAACATAAGAGAAGCCAATGTTGGATCAGGCCAATGGCCCATCCAGTCCAACACTCTGTCACACAGTGGCCAAAAATACCAGGTGCCATCAGGAGGTCCAGCAGTGGGGCCAGGACACTAGAAGCCCTCCTATTGTTGCTCCCCTCCCCCAAGCACTAAGAATACAAACCATCACTTGCACCAGACCGAGAGTTCCTATCTATATCTTATGGCTAAGAGCCACTGATGGACCTCTGCTCTATATGTTTATCCAATTCCCTCTTGAAGCTGTCCATGCTTGTAGCCACCACTACCTCCTGTGGCAGTAAATTCCATGTGTTAATCACTCTTTGGGTGAAGAAGTACTTCCTTTTATCTGTTCTAACCCGACTGCTCAGCAATTTCATGGAGTGCCCACAAGTTCTTGTATTGTGAAAAAGGGAGAAAAGTACTTCTTTCTCTACCTGCTCTATCCCATGCATAATCTTGTAAACCTCTATCATGTCACCCCTCAGTCATCATTTACCCAAACTAAAGAGCCCCAAGTGGTTTAACCTTTCTTCATAGGGAAAGTGTTCCAACCCTTTTATCATCCCAGTTGCCCTTTTCTGCACTTTTTCCAATGCTGTAATATCCTTTTTGAGGTATGGTGACCAGAACTGTACACAGTATTCTAAATGATATCACACCATCGATTTATACAGTGGCATTATGATATTGGCTGATTTGTGTTCAATTCCCTTCCTAATAATCCCTAACATAGTATTGGCCTTTTTTTATTGCAGTTGCACACTGTCTTGAC
>NW_015175361.1:943480-971826 GCF_001447785.1 Gekko japonicus | reverse complement strand
CCTCCGCCTGCCAGCCAGCCAGCCCGCCGGCTGGCTCCGAGGCGGCGGCGGCGGCGGCGGCGTTGCAGAGCGTATCCTGCGCATGCGCAGGAGACGCTCTTGCACTTTCGGGGGGATTTAAACATCCCCCCGAAATTTTTTTTAACTTTTTGCATTTTTGTGCACACGTGGGGACTGGCCCACGTGTGCACAAACCTCCCCCTCCCCCCCACCTGCCCCCTCCGTGCTGATTTAGCGATCCGCACGGAGGGGGCAAGTTGGCTATTAGATATATAGATGTGATAAGGAAATCAACTATAAGAAAGTTTCCCCCCCCCACATTGCCCATGCCAGATCATTGATGTGTGAATCAGGTTAATTTCCTTGAATATGTTATAAACATATGCTAGCAGTCTAGCAGATGGCAATCCAGCTCAGGCATTTTAGCTCATCTCAGACATCCCTTGAAACTACCTTAGTTCAGAGCTGAACATCTCACTTGCAGTGAGTCTTGGTGGATCTCAGTAATGGATATATAAATCTCTCCCTTCATTTTGGTCATTATCTTCACATTCTCAGATGCTGGTCTCTTAGGTATGTCTGTCTACACAAATTGTGTGATTTTTCTGTACAGAATCAATTCACACAACAGAGAACAACGTGTAAGGCAGCTATTGATGTTACACATTTTTCAGACTAGTACATTCCATAGGGATAAACATTGGTTTAGTAGATTTCCCTCCACCAACCTCAGTCTTCTTACATACTTATAGTGATGGTCAGCCACAGGCATAGATCACTTTAAAGGGGATTAGACAGATTTATGTTCTATCAGTAGCTACTATCTATGAGGACTAAAGGAAACCTCCACATTCAGAGGTAGTAAACCTCTGCATACCAGTACCAGAAGGCAACATCTGATGAATGCCTTGGCCTCTCTGTCTTGTTGTTGGCCCTCCAGAGTAATTGGTTGGCCACTGCTGCTTCAGACCAACATGGCTGCCCACATGAATCAATCTGGTTGGCCACTGTGCAAGAGAGGATGCTGGAATAGATGGACCACTGGTCTGACCCAGCAGGGCTTTTCTTATGATCCCTGTTGTGTTAACACATCTCATCTTATTCATGGCCATCAGTTAGTATCAGGATATAAGCTCACAGTGGTTTCTAAATTAGCAATCAGAGGAATATCGAGGTAGATTTAGTGTGCATATGACTATTGAGTTCTGGCCCAATGAAGGAAAAGCAGACCAGTTGTACCAGCAATGAAGTCTATGGTAACAAATAGGCCAAATTAGGTAAAGTGGATACTTCCTAACCCCTATAAATAATTCCAGATCAAATTTTGTTGCCAGTATAAGCATCTATGAAAATATGCTGTTGCTGCTCCCAGCTAGTGACTAATTGTTTTTGCCTTGCTTCCTCTCTACCTTTGCATTCCATTGCTGTGATCTATACTCCGTAAGAGAAAGGTATAAAGAAACCATGAGTTTACCATGAGTGATGGTTTCCAGTGGGAAAAGCCTCTATGTGATGGTATTGAGACTGGTGCCTAATTACATATCTGGTGTGTGTGTTGGAAATTCACAATATTCATAATTCTCATAAGTGCAACAGACAGACATAAACATGTGTTATGATCTGAGACTGGCTTGAAGCTGCATTTTGTTTTCCACTAAGAAGCACATCTCTAATCAATAGAAGCTTCATTATGTGTCATGCTATTCCCCTTTTGTAAGCTTGCATGTTATGATCCATGCATGTTGAGAGGACCCAGTCCTTCTCCAAACTTACACATCCAGTTGATGCTTCCCCGCCATAACTGAATGCATCAATAATATTATGTGAAAATCCCAGACACTTTTATCAAAAATTGATATTTGGTAACAGTGTTGGAATGTGCTAATCACAGATAGTCGTGGTATTCAGAAGCAAGAAAACTGCCTTCTTTTGAACTCCTTCCCCATTATCATGTGCCTGTGAGTACAGTAGAGAAAGAAGGTGTACAGCCAGTCACTGTACATAGTTGTAGAATATGCTTCACAATACATGTAGCAGCACATTTCCGTATTTATTTATTATTTTTAATGTTTTAACTATTTATTCTGAAATATACGTTTTAACTCCTATTGTGGATTTGTTGTGATCCACTCTGAGCCCACTTGCAGGGAGAATGGAATAAAATCTGAAAACAATAAAACATTTTAAAATGCCTTCAGAACCAGTGTTCCCTCTAAGCTGAGTATGTGTGAGCTAGCTCACAGTTATTTAGCCTCTGGCTCACACATTTTTGTCTTCGCTCAGGAAGGATGGCTCCAGAGCAAACTAATTTATGCAGTGGCCAAATGGCTCACTCACTTTAATGCCAGTAGCTCACAAAGTAGCATTTTTGCTCACAAGATTCTACAGCTTAGAGGCAGCATTGGTTAGTACTACTACTTACCAAAAGTAGCACTAAATGAGTTCTTGCTTGGCCTGATCCAGCAGCTCCCTCTTTCCTGTGAAATTTAGATGAGTCATGTGTACAGAAAGTTCCATGCTAGTATAGTTTCCAATGTAAACTTCAAAGTCAAAGAAGTTAGAGATTAAACTCAGCATACTGGATTTTGTTAGAAGCTACTGGCTCATAAACCCATAATATACGCTTCTATTGACAGAATTTAAATGTATAAGATAGGGTGCATTTTGCTATGATAGTAAAACAGCTGATTTATATTTAGTTCTATGAAACTGGGCAAACTGTTATGTTTGTTACTAGAAGACTGAACAGAAATTATAGCACTGCATTGGTAATTTGATGTTATAAGAAGCTTTGTGGAGAATTGGTCTGGAAATAAAAAATTAGTAAAGAAAAATGGTCCTTCTATATGGTTTGAAGAGACTTTGTGCTTTTCCTCCAGATTATTAATTCAGATACAATAATATTAATTTTAAAAAGTTCATAATGAAGTAACTCTTGATGTCACAATCAACCTATTCCTTTGTGACAGGTAATCCTTTCCATAAAATTAATTATATGGATCATTGATATTTTGTATACTATCTGCAACTGTAACTACAAAAGCCATTTGAATATATTACGTTAAAACAATTAATGCACATATTCAGTTTATAAAAATAGGCCTATTGCCTTCATCTATTAACTAAGAAGCTCACTTAGTAAAATATAGCCAATATGAGGATGTCTTTGAAAAAATACTTATGTGTGTTATCAGCTTTGGATCACAGGGTGGAATATATATTTAAATAGCCTTAAAAAAAAGTTATCAGCACAGGGAATGTTCATATTATTATCATTTATACAGTGTGCATTGACTTGTGTTAGTAAAATCTATATTAATCAAAATGTGAATGCACTTTTTTGTTTTATTACTGCAAAACAAAGCTAAAACGGAACAGATGAATAAATTGTCATATCAAAATGCAAGTTTCTGTTTTTAGAAGCAAGGCACAATAGATGCCAAGTAAATTCATTTGACTTCTGACAATATTGTATATTATAATATCTCTTTATACAGTGACTGTAATCTACATCTTGTCAACTACTATAAATTGTAAAGATCAAGCATTCCAGTTCTTCCATATTCAGGCAGACTATTATTCATAACAGTGTACCTGAGAACTGAATTTAAAAATGCAACCTTTACAAATATTTCAGTTGTTGTAGATTTTCCGGGCTGTATGGCCGTGATCTTGGCATTGTAGAACCTGATGTTTCAGCAGCAGCTGTAACTGGCATCCTCAGAGGTATAATACAGAAAGATGGAGTACTCTCTGTGTCAAGGTGAGAAGAAAAATGGGAGGCAGGTAATTTATATCTACTCAGGAAGGTGAGGTAGGGCTGAGGCATTATCTTGTAGGAGTTCCCCAGGCTGTGACATGCCTGAAGAGGTTCTTTTGCATATGGATTGGCTGTTGAAATTCTAATCCTATCTGTAGTGCTATTGTAAGATGTACAAATATTGGTTTTTGAATTGACTAATATATTACTGAAATGAGACAGGATGATCACTTTTAATAAGACAGAAAGACCGTATAAGGACTTTTAAATAGTATAAGATACCCAGTATAAGTATGGAAATCTTATACTACCCCCAAAGTGAATGTGAAAAAATAAGCCTAATATTGTTTACTATTATTCTATACCTTCTCAACTGAAACAGTGCTATAATGTATCATGCATTCATAAACACTAAGCCCATTTTGAATGCCAACTAAAATGAAACAACTCACACACAGAATTTAAAAAAGGAGCTTGAATCCTTTTCTTGCCTTGCTGAAACATACATTTCTCTATATATATTAACAAGAGCATAACACCCCAAACGATTTTGCTGTGCTGTCAATCAAGAATCACAGTTCCTCTGACTACCATTATTGACCACATGAAATTTAAAATTCCTGTCCTCACCTGCAAGTTCTTTAAACTGTGACCCAAGCAACATTCTGAATCTCCATCCTTATTGAATTCCTGTTCCCAACAGCTGGCTTCCAATGATAAGAAATTCAATGTTCAGTTTACTTTTCCACTTCCACTTTCATGCTCCCCCCCCCCATACACTTACCTGGTCAATTACTTCATAATCTCCGAGCAATAGACATCAACATTTCAAAACGTTTTCCTGTTGGTACAGTTCAGTCCTCCACAATGGATATTTATGACATTGTAGAGTGCTTCTCATGTGTACTAAAGTGTTTAGAAAGGTTTTAAGTGGACAGTCATAGGATTCACATTGTAATATCTACAGTTCCTTTCTTTTACTTGTTTTTTACAGTAAACACTCAGTTGTACTGTTCGATGGCTACCAGAATAGTTACTGTGTGATGGCTACCTTGTGGCCTGAATAAACAGAATTCAAGAGCCAGCGTGATGTAGATGTTAAGAGTGTCAAACTAGTATCAGGAAGAACAGGGTTCAAATCTCTACTGTTTTCTGTTCCAAGTGCTCACTAGCCAGGTTGTCTCTGAGATCTTGGAGTGCGGTGCTATGAAATCTTGTTTGAGTTGTAATGTCTATGCTTGCACATGCATTGCTTCTTCATTTTGGGGTTATCCACGCTGTAAAGCCAAGCTTAAGGTTAGATTTTCTGTGTAAAGACCTAGAGAAATTATTTACTTAATATGTTTTTATTTGATCTATGAAGGGCTTTTTAAAAAGCTGATTCCCCCCCCCCCCGTGTTCCACATTGTTAATCATTCACCTTGCAAACAGTTATCCCTAACTGTGTGGTAGGAACTGCAGCATTCTTGTTGTCCATAGTTAGGGCCTATCCAATTGCTCGGATCTATCCAATTGCCAGGTAGTGGCTGGTGATCTCCTGGGATTACAACTGGCCTCCAGGAGACAGGGATCAGTTCCATTGGGGAAAATGGCCTCTTTGGAAGGTGTACTCTTCTATGGCATTATGATCCCTCCCCCCCACAAACTCCACCCTCCCCAGACTCCACCCACAAAATCTCTAGGAATTTCCCGACCTGGAGCTGACAACCTGACCTATTTAATACTCTGTACCTCTCTAAACTCTGAGAATGTCTCAAGCCAGAAACCATATCTTCTGCATTGTTGGAATGAAAGAAATTCTTTGGTCTTTTAAAGGGCTGGATCCATTTCTACATTCAACAGAATCAGTTGATAAATCTTTTCTCAGACAGTAGCATGGAGATAGGAGGCTACATGTTTGAATGCTTCTCCTGAAAAGCCCTTACACATAAATAATAATGTGTCAAAGATATTTCATCTTACCCTTTCCTAAGACATCCTCCCCCCCCCTTTTTTTTTGAATAGGGAATATTTTTGCAGGAGCACATCCAAACTCCCCCCCCATCTGACAGCCTGAAATTGAATAATCCAGGGAAAGTTTTGTCATGTGACTCTATTTTATCATGTAATATTAGGTTGTACTCATTATTACAAAAGGCAAGATGCAAACATTATTCAGCAGATCTTTCTTAAAATATATGGATTAATTTCACAAGAGGAAATGCTAAACTGTAATTTGAGAAATAATTTGTTGTTGTTGTTCAGTCGCACAGTCGAATCCGACTCTTCGCGACCCCATGGACCAGATCCCTCCAGGCCCTCCTGTCTTCTACTGTCCTCTGAGGTTTGCTCAATTTCATGTTCGTTGCATCTATGATACTGTCTAACCATCTCATCCTTTGCCGTCCCCGTCTTTTTTGACTTTCAATCTTTCCAAGCATCAGGGTCTTCTCCAGTGAGTGCTCCCTTCTCATTTGGTGGCCAAAGTATTTGAGCTTCATTTTCATTATCTGGCCTTCCAGGGAACAGTCAGGGTTGATTTCTTTTAGGATTGACTGATTTGATCTTCTTGCAGTCCAAGGGACTCTCAAGAGTCTTCTCCAGCACCATAGTTCAAAAGAATCTATTCTTCGGCGCTCGGCCTTCCTTATAGTCCAACTCTCGCAGCCATACATGACTACTGGGAATACTATTGCTTGGACCATGCGGACTTTTGTTGGCAGAGTAATGTCTCTACTTTTTATCATGCTGTTTAGGTTCACCATCGCTTTCCATATCCGGTTCTAACTGTCGCTTCTTGACAGGTTTCTCAAGAGACATGTGAGATGGTCTGGTACTCCCATCTCTTTAAGGACCTGCCATAGTTTGTTGTGATCCACACAGTCAAAGGCTTTAGCATAGTCAATGAAGCAGAAGTAGATGTTTTTCTGGTACTCTCTTGCTTTCTCCATAATCCAGCAAATGTTGGCAATTTGATCTCTAGTTCCTCTACCTCTTCGAAACCCAGCTTGTACTTCTGGCAGTTCTCTATCCACGTACTGTTGAAGCCTAGCTTTTTGAGAAATAATAAAATATGTCAATAACCTAAAACACACAAGGGTACTTTTTGCTTCATTGGCTTGAACATTTCAGAGTACTGATCTGTCTTGGTTGCATCATTCTGAACAGCAACTCCGATCACATCATTAGAATGTAAATTATTCAGAGGCCTGAAGGATTCTTAAAGTTAAACATGCTCCATTTATATCAATGCATACTTTCGACTTGTGTTTTTAGAGGCAGACTTCTGTTACAGACATTCTATATACAGAATGTGTATAATCTTGAGTGTAAAAAAAAATATCTCAAATGAAAACCTAGCTCCTGTCTGAGAAAGAAAATACTGTACAATAGGCAAGCAAAGTCCAACCCCCCCAAAAAAACCGGTTTTGTGTTTCCCCCCCATTGAGTTAACCTTCAACTTGACCTTCAGAGATAATTCTCATGGAGTTAAAAACAAAACTTTATTACCCGTGCCCAATAGACTAAAGGTTGTTTTTTTCATTTTCATACCATGCTAATGATTTTCACCTCAGTGAATTTTAATTAACGAAAAATAACTAGCTACTTGATAGCTTATCACACTGATGTGTGACCACATGAAGTCTACTTGTGGATATACTGGTAGTGGGGATGTATTTGGCCCCTGTAAAGACAGAAGGCTGCAGTATTTTGCTGCAAGGAAAAAGAGTAGCATGTTCTACATTCCCTCAATTAAAATGCCATTCAGTATTAATGGGCCCTATAAGGAAAGTTAATGTAGGTTTAGGTAATCAGTTCAAGTTACTGATTGTGGAAATCCGGGCACGTGGGGAGCATGAACAGTAACTAATGGTTCTTTTGGAACGTGCACAAGTACCATCCATGTTGGAATACATAAAACTGGTACGTAATCTACATTTAAACAAAAGGGAGAATTGTGTCTGAAATATTTCAAGGCATACTATGTGATAGTGTCTGGAACATGGAGTGTACTAGCTGACCTTGGACCAGCCAGATATTCTCAGCCTAACCTAGCTCACAGGTTGTTAAGCAGATGAAATGGAAGAGTTTGGGTTGTCAGTTTACAGAGCCTGTAATTCTCCTAGAATTACATCTCCAAACAACAGAGATCAGTTCTCCTGGAGCAAATGGCCATTTTGGAAAGCAGAATCTATGACATTGGATCCTCTTGACTAGTTTTCCTCCCCAAACTCTGCCTTCCTTAGTTGTTCAGTCGCACAGTCAAGTCCGACGCTTCGCGACCCCATAGACCAGATCACGCCAGGCCTTCCTGTCTTCCGCTAAGTCTTCCTTAGACTCTGCCCCTAAATATATAGGAATTTACCAAGCTGCAGTTGGTGACCCTAGGAAGATCAGAGAAGAATGTAAGGTGATTGGGTCCCCACTGGGGGGAAATGTAAGGAATAAAAATTTAAATAAATAAATTCCTGCATAATTTCCTGATGTTTACACATGAAAATGTAGACCACACCCTAAAATTGGTGTGTGTGTGTGTGTGTGGGGGATATAAAATGTCAGCACTGAGTTATCAAAAAGAAATAGAGAAAAAGTTGACCTGTTTTTCCATTTTTAAATCTGATTTCTGCTGTAAACATTTTTGCCAAATGACTGTGGCAGCATTCTCTTTACTCACCACGACCTATGTTACTTTGATATCAAGGGGCAAAGAACCAGGAGACAATGCTTGGCAGTTTCAAAATGTGTTGTTTATTACCTAAATAGAGTATACTTACTGATTGATATTATATTTTTTCACCCCTATGCTCATCATTATTATTATTTTTAATGTAGAACAGCATTTGTATTAGGAAGCATTAGAATGCTGCACAAGACCTGCAGGACGTTTCCACTGGAAAAGTCACTACATCTTCATTTTCCTGAGCTACTAAAGGCCAAACATGACTGTACAATTCAACTGATGCATTGTGTGTGTGTGTGTGTGTGTGTATGCGTGATGCTATAAGGGAGAAGGGAGACAGTATAGTAGCTGCTTCATTTCCCATACATATCTGGAAATCCATAAAAAGGCTGTACCTTCCTTTAGGTATAATCCACTTGCAGACACCAGACATGAATGGCAAGAGTTGGGAGAATTCACCAATTTCCTGTACCCCAAGCTCATGCTTCCATTGTATGCTCTTAAGCAAAATTCATTCAAAATAAGCCTGGATTTATATTAGAGGTGCCATTTGCCCACTTTCAGTGGGCAGCCTCCCTTATTCCCTACCAGAGCTCAAATGAGTGGCAGGTCAAAGTGGGACAGGAGGACATTGTTGAACTCATTTCTGTCTAAAACCCAGAAGTGACATCACTGTTTTTACCATAGAGATCAGTGAAACTCTAGAACCTCCATAATGTCACTTCCAGGTTTTAGCTAGAAGTGATGTTGACACATCGATGATGTCCCATTTTCCTTTGCCCTGTCCCAAAAGTCTCCCAGAGTTTCCAGGTTGCTCCTGGCAACCCTAGTTTACATTGTTACTCTGCAATTGTTTCTGCCAAGACAGTCCTGCCTGTCAGAGCCCAGTCTTAGATAAAACAGCAATATCTACATCTCCCTTTTAAAGCAAAAGTTCCATTTTCTAAAAATTCAAATAACATGCCTATGGCAGCTTAAGCTAAATCACTGAATAATCATACTGCAGAAGTATCCTTCCCAAGGTCTCTGTGTTTTGACGGAAAATAGGCTATAATTGTTGATCATGTAGTAGTGGGTCGAATCCAGCTCAAGGGCCTTGCAAGATCTCCACATGTTCCCTTATCTTCCCAAGTCTCCCCTTCTGCAAACACCCATTTCCAACTCCAGAAGAGATTATTTATGGGTGTCAGGCTTCCCACAGCATCAGAAAGTACACTCTTGTAGAAAGGTTTTACTTTATTTGAAGCTATAGGTGCATGTACAGGATCACTGTTAGGAATGGGGGGAAAGCAACGAGCATGACAGGTTATAGTACATTCAAACAGCTGAGACCCAATTGCGGGACTTCCTGTGCGCGCCATCGGGCCTGGGAGCATAACGCTTCTAGGTGGCATAACATATCTCCTTCCCACAGTTCTCCATGAGATCACCAAAGCAACTATCCAGCAACAACCACCTGTGGCCTTGAGAGATATACAAGTTCCAGCAGCAAAGCAATTAAGCGCATCAACAGGTCTACATATGAAAGCGAAAGCACTCAAGCGCATACATGGGAAAACCAAAATAAAGGAAATTTGACAGATTGCTGACAATGGGATAGTAGGACCTATGTGGAGTACCAGCCTGCAGGGGGGTGGGAGGTGGGGGCAAAATTGCTCCCAGTTTGAAGAAACCAGCTGGAAATGCAATGGAAACATGCAAGAGGATTTTGAGCAAAGAATGGACTTGTAAAAGTGAATCTACTGCACTTTTAATTCACCCTGCCTTCAGGGAACTCAGAGCATGTACCTGGTTCGTCTTTTCCCATTTTATGCTCACAGCAACCCTGTGAGATAGCTTAGACAGGGAATGAATGACAGGCTAAAAGTCACTATTGTTCCTATCCTAAACAGAGTTACATTCTTCTAAATCTATTAAATTCAATGGACTAAGAAGGGTGTAACTGTACTTAAGGCTGCGTTGTAATTAAGCCTTGTGATAGATTAAGTGTTTGAATCATAAGAACATAAGAGAAGTCATGTTGGATTAGGCCAATGGCCCATCCAGTCCAACACTCTGTCACACAGTAGCCAAAAATACCAGGGACCATCAGGAGGTCCAGCAGTGGAGCCAGAAAAGCCCTCCCACTGTTGACCCCCCCCCCAAGCACCAAGAAGACAGAGCATCACTTGCCCCAGAGCCCCTAGCTATACCTTGTGGCTAATAGCCACTGATGGACCTCTGCTCCATATGCTTATCTAATTCCCTTTTGAAGCCGTCCATGCTTGTAGCACCCACCACTTCCTGTGGCAGTGAATTCCATGTGTTAATCACTCTTTGGGTGAAGAAGTACTTCCTTTTATCCGTTCTAACCCGACCGCTCTGCAGTTTCATGGAGTGCCCACGAGTTCTTGTATTGTGAGAAAGGGAGAAAAGTACCTCTTTCTTTACCTGTTCTTTCCCATGCATAATCTTGTAAACCTCTATCATGTCACCCCTCAGTCATCATTTCTCCAAGCGAAAGAGCCCCAAGCGCTTTAATCTTTCTTCATAGGGAAACTGTTCCAACCCTTTTATTATTCTAGTTGCCCTTTTCTGCACTTTTTCCAATGCTGTAATATCCTTTTTGAGGTATGGTGACCAGAACTGTACACAGTATTCCAAATGAGGTCACACCATCGATTTATACAGGGGCATTATAATACTGGCTGATTTGTTTATAATGTCCTCCTAATAATCCCCAGCATAGTGTTGGCCTTTTCTATTGCAGCCACACACTGTCTCGATATTTTTAGTGAGTTGTCTATTATGACTCCAAGATCTCTGCCAGTTCAGACCCCATCAACGTGTATTTATAGTTAGAATTTTTGGCCCCCCATGCATAATCTTATAAACCTCGATCATGTCACCCCTCAGTCGTCTTTTCTCCAAGCTAAAGAGCCCTAAGCGCTTTAACCTTTCCTCATAGGGAAAGTGTTCCAACCCTTTTATCATTCGAGTTGCCCTTTTCTGCACTTTTTCCAAAGCTATAATATCCTTTTTAAGGTGTGGTGACCAGAATTGCACACAGTATTCCAAATGAGGTCTCACCATTGATTTATATAGGGGCATTATTATATTGGCTGATCTGTTTTCAATACCCTTCCTAATAATCCCCAGCATAGCATTTGCCTTCTTTATTGCAGTCACACACTGTCTCGACATTTTCAGTGAGTTATCTACTACAACTCCAAGATCTCTCTCTTGCTCAGTCTCTGCCAGTTCAGACCCCATCAATGTGTATTTATATTTAGGATTTTTGGCTCCAATGTGCATCACCTTGCACTTGGCCACATTGAACCCCATTTGCCATGTTGACGCCCACTTGCCCATCCTTGACAGATCCCTTTGGAGTGTCTCACAATCCTCCTTGGTTCACACCACCCTGAACAATTTTGTGTCACCCACAAATTTAGCCACTTCCCTGCTTACTCTGAACTTCAAATAATTAATGAACCAGTTACAAAGCACTGGACCCAGTACTGAGCCCTGTGGTACCCCACTGCTTACCACCTTCCACTGAGAAAATTGCCCATATATACTCACTCCCTTTTTCCTATTAATTAGCCACTTTCCAATCTACAAGAGGACTTGTCCTTTTATCCCATGATTTTTTGAGCTTACTTAGGAACCTTTGATGTGGAACTTTATCAAAAAGCATTCTGGAAGTCAAGGTAAACAACATCTATTGGGTCCCCCTTGTCCACATGTTTGTTCACTCCCTCAAAGAACACTAACAGGTTAGGGAGACAAGATCTCATGCTGAGTCTGTCTCAATAGTTTTTGTTCATCAATGTGCCTACTAATTCTCTTGTTTATCCTCTCAAAGAACACTAACAGGTTAGTGAGACAAGATCTTCCCTTACAGCACCCCATGCTGAGTCTTCCTCAATAGTTTTTCCTATAAAGATACATCCACCTGCTCCATAGTTTTTGGTCATCAATGTGCCTACTAATTCTCTCCTTAACAGTTTCCACCAACTTACCTGGTATTGACATCAGACTGACTGGCCTGTAATTTTTCCTTGATCTCCTCTGGAACCCTTTTTAAAGATGGGAGTGACATTAGCTACCTTCCAATCCTCAGGAATGGAGGCTGATTTTAAGGAAAGATTACATATTTTTGTCAGGAGATCCACAAGTTCACATTTGAGTTCTTTCAGAACTCTCGGATGTATGCCATCTGGGCCTGGTGATTTATTAGTTTTTGAGTTGTCTATCAGTTTTAGGACCTCCTCTCTTGTCACCTCAATCTGACTCAGGTCTTTCAACACCCCTCCCGAATTCAGCCGTTCTGGAGTGGGCAAGCACTTCTCATCTTCCACAGTGAATATGGAGGCAAAAAATGCATTTAGCTTCTCAGCCATTTCCCTATCAATTATTTATTTATTTATTATTCACATTTATACCCCGCCCTCCCCATAGGCTCAGGGCAGCTTACAGAGGCGAGGCAAAGCCTCACCATACTAAAAACATAAATACATAATAAATTGGGGGTTTTGTTGCATGTGTGTGGAAGAAATGAATTTTTTTAAAGAAAGGAAATTCAGGATTGCTTCTGAATGCTGAGATTGGCAGAGAGTGCAGTTATTTAGCAATGAAGGAAAGGAATTCTACACATTATCATTGAAAGGCCAACCTGGCACTGGAACAGATTCCTGTGCAAAACTGCAGTAGACTTGGCTTAAATTAGGTTGGAAAGAGGGGGACAGAGAATAAGCAAGTTGCCTGGAAGTGAAACTAATCCTGTTTCCTTTGGCTGAAAAAACTTACCGTAATTTTTTTTCCCCGTTTCCTGACTACCATTGCTGGTTGTTACCAGGATGCTCAGTTCCTATGTGGGATCTTCCTGGGATATGAAGGCTGTGATCCTAGAAACATTTTCCTGGGAGTAAACCCCATTTAAAAATCCTGTTTAGGGTTGCTCCTACAGTTTTAGTAAACTTTCTCTCTGATTGCCACAGGTTGCTAAAGAGTTATAAATGCCGACAGAAAGCATATTTTCTCTGCTGAGCTCTAGAAGGTAAAGGAAGGAGAGGAACATTCCAAGGAGAGCTACCAGTCAAGTTGATTTTTTTACCCTTGTCTAATTTTAGACTTTGCATTGCACTGCTTAGAAAGCAGTGAGAAATTGAAGAACAGCACTGAAAGAGAGCCCTGTAAGGGAGACCCTATCTCTTTTTTTTCCCTCCTCCATGTTTGTAACTGTGTTTTGTTAGCCTGCAGAATCCAGACTGTTACTTTTCTTTTTGGTACTTGCTGCTTATGGGGATGTGGAATGGTATGCCTAATCTCATTAGATCTCAAGATGGGCAGGGTCAGTACTTGGATGAGAGCCCACCAAGGACCACTCAACAGAGGAAAGCAATGGCAAACCACCTCTACGCCTCTATTGCATTGAAGCCCCCTTGCTGGGTTCTCCATAAATTGGACTCTAATCTGGAGAAGCGGGTTTGATTCCTCCAAATGAAGCCAGCTGGGTGAACTTGGGTCAGTCACAGTTCTCTCAGAACTCTCTCAGCTCCACCTACCTCACAGGCAATGCTCTCTCAAAGCTGTGGAATCTTGTAAGCAAAAATTCTACTTTGAGAGCTACTGGCATTAAAGTTGTGAGCAAGCAATTTGGCTACTGCATAAATTAGTTTGCTCTGGAACCATCCTTTCTGAGCTAAGACAAAAATGTGTGAGCTGGAGGCTAAAAAACTGTGAGCTATCTCACACTAACTCAGCTTAGGCCCCGGTAACACAGCAAAGTTGCTGTGGGAGAGGCACGGAAGGTGGGCGGATTATCCGGGTGCGATCACACCCCAACATCTGGGAAGTGGAGCGCACCCGTGGCTTACTGTCGACAATGCGCATTTAAAAACTAGTACCTCCAAGGTACTAGTAAACGTTTGCCATGGGCTGCCTCCAGACACCCATGGAGTGATCGCACTGGAGCGCAGCATTCCCCTCCAGTTCCTCGTTTACCCGCTGGTGCCGAGGGAAGGACCCGTGCTGTGCCGCCGGCGCGTCTGATCACATAATCGCGGATCAAACTGCGCCGGGGCAATTAGCCATGCCTCCCCTTGCGCTATCTGGCCCGTGTGCCCGGGGCCTTAGAGGGAACACTGCTCACAGGGCATCTGTTTTGGGGAGTGTGGAGATACTGGGACCCCAGGGCAGGTGCAGACAAGAAGCCACAAACTTAGTTTTTTAAAAATATATTTTTGGAATTGATTGGGAAAAACACAGAAAAAGACAAATTCAAGCCAACAGTTCTAAAAGTCATACAAGAAAATGGGGGGGGGGGGGAAGCTACCTTAACTGCCTGACTTTTTATACTCTGAGTCAGGCAGCACAAAACTTGGTTGAGAAATGCAGGCCTCTATGTAGCATGGTCTTTAGTTCTGGCTATCACAAAGCCTTCAATCACATAGAATCTCAGGTAGCTACTGGCACTAGTGACACATTACAGTTATACTTTTAGGGTCAGGAGGTTAGGTGAGAATGCCAACCGATCAATACTGACTGCTTCAGGATGCTCCCACCTCTCCCATCTCAAGGAACAAGTCTCATATGAAACTAATTTATGGCTGTGGTGTTATGTCCTTGAGGGATGATAAGAAAGCAGGCTGGTGTGGCCAATTAACACCACCTGCAAGGGAGACTATTAGTATTAACATTAACCCTCAAGTGTATGACAAAATTCAGCTTTGCCTCACAGGGAGAGGAAGGGAAGGCAATTGTAAGCTGCTCCGAGACACCTTTGCAGCCACATAGCTAGGAGTTTTCTTGTGGGGAGGCACCAGTTGCAGCTAATTTGAATTAATTAGATTAAATAAATGTGGGAATGGTGCTGGAGGGGCTGTGGCACCAGGAAGAGGATGCAGTCTGGGGAGGAAGAGGAGACAGTAGCAGCCAGGGTGGAAGGAAGAAGAGGAAGAGAAGTGGTGCTCCCCAACATGGCCGGCCACCTGCCCCACTTCTGGCTAGTCGCCACCTCTTCCCCCTCCACAGAGCTGAAGGACAACATCCTCACGGGCTGGGTGGCCTTCCTACCTGCTATTAGAATCAGACCCTTGCCTGAGTCATTGGGTCATTCTACTTGTAAGTCTGGCTCTCTGATGTACATATCTTTGCTTGGGTGAATTCTATTATTGTTGCATTTGCTATTTCGTCCTCGCTTGTAGTTCCCAACTCCCATGTAGCACCTGCCGGCAATGTATCAATCTGTTCCCAAGGATCCTCCTCTGACATTCCTGAGGGAGGAGTGATTGAGACATGTCTGTGTGAACTTAGATTAGCTGCGCTATTGTAACACTGTGTAAGGAAGCCTCCTACAGAAAGACCAAAGAGAATCTTCGCTGTTTCAACTTCTCACGGCCTTAGAGAGAGTATCAAAAGATAAACATTCTCACCATTTTAATTGTACTTCAGTAACCTGTCTAAACACTATGTAATCATGACATGTGAATGAGGGCTGGACCAGAGGTGTTGTAGTTTCCAACTTTCTAATACTCATCAGTTCTGTCAAAGAGTTTCAACTTCAATGCAACTTTCCTGACTTTCCAAATAAAGCCCGTTAAAGGCATCTGAGAGTTACTGTGGAAGCTGACAGATTGACAGAACTCTCACTAATCCCTTCGACCCAAGGACCTCCTGCAATCGGGATGGGGAACGGAGACGGAGGTGCCGAGGGAGGCTCGGAATTTACCAAAACGGTGCCAGTGGAGACGGAGAAGAAACCTCATAAGCCACCGAGTGCAAAGCCTAAGTGGGATTCCAGCCGTCTGACCAATGGGAGGAACCTCCCTGGATGGGAAGCACACCTGGGCTTTGGGGCACTCGGGCCCAATCCGAGAGAGAACGCCGCTGCCACTCCAGCACCTTTCAAGATGAACTGGAGCTGGGCCATTTGCACGAGGAGTGGGAGGATGATGCCCCCACTAATTGTGGCCAGGCCAGCATTCGGTTGGAAATCCGGGAGTTGAAAGAAGGACTACAATTCCTGATCATCAATCTGCCTAAGGTCGTCAAGGAGCTGATGATGAATCCCCCTGCCTCCACTTCGGAGGAGGAAGACATGGGGGAAGAGGAAGAGGAGATCGAAGATGAACCGGTGCGACTCCAACCTTGATGGGCTGAGTGGCCTCGAGATGCGCTGGAAGCCACATTTGATGGTGATCTATGAAGTTGGCTTTCTTTGCGATCCAGGTGTGTAAGATGCTGAGGGAGTGTGGCCACACATTTGACTCAGATGAGCAACAAGTGGATTTCGTGGGCTCTCGCCTGAGAGAGCAGCTGATTGGTTTGTGGGACTTTCTAATGTGGCCGCTCCAGAACTGCGAGACATGGATGCATTTATGCAGGCCCTCCAGCACCAATTTGAGGATCTGCTCGAGATGGAGAAGGTGAGAACCCGGCTGCGAGGCATCCGACAAGGGAGTTGGTCAGTGCAGGAGTATTCCGATGAGTTCAAGGCTACCACTGCTAAGCTGCAGGGGTGGCCTGAGGAAGTCTTAATTGAGTTTTATCAAGCTGGGCTGAACCCTTTCCTGCTGGAGAAGGCGCTGTCCCAAGTGAACCCCATCACCCTTGAGGGATGGATTCAAGTGGCTTGTGAAGTGGAGAATTGTCGCAACCTGGTGAAGCTGTACCATCAACGTGACCCAAGCCGTGGAGTACCGGCCACCTGAGGCTCTGTTGTGGGATGAGGAGCCCGGGGCCGAGTCTACCAGAAACCTGATTACCGTGAGCAATGGTTCAAGAGGGGCCTCTGCCTGAGGTGTGGCCAGCCGGGCAACTTTGCTGCCAAGTGTTCCTGGACCTGAAAGTCGGAGACGGATCGATGGATGAGAGGCGCAACATGGGACCCTCGACCAGATCGGCGTGAGTCACCCCCGAGAAGCAAGAAAGGCAAAGCACCAGTTAAGAGATCTCTGTTACCCAGGGCTCTGCAAGCGTCGGAATTCCTGTAATCCAGCAGCCCAACTTCCAGTGAAGGAGACGAGCCCCAGATGGTGGGAAACAACAGGGACCTGTTGTGAAGAGTGCCCCCCAACAGGTCCGAGATGCTCCGGCACAAGAAGTGGTGAGAGATGGCACCTCTTTGTTTTTCCTTACTGTGACCATCCTTAATCTAGAGGGTGGCATGCAAGTGAGAGTTAGGGCTCTTCTAGATTCGGGGTGCTCCCGAGACCTCATCAGTCCATCCCTAGTTACTGGGTTGGGGTCTGGGGTTGTTAAGTTAGAAGATCCTGTAGTCTTCACTCAGATGGATGGGACTTCTGTGGCTTCATGCCAGCACCAAATGGTTGCTTTGCCGGTGGGGGTGTCGGGGCATTGAAAGAAATGTGCCTTTATTATCCACCCCACAGCTCAGTTTCCGATGGGGCTAGGGAATCCCTGGCTAGCCGCCCACAACCCTTACGTGCAGTGGAGTTGGGGAGCTATGACTTTTTTGGATCCCCACTGCAAAGCCCATCAGTGGGACCCGGGATGGGGCATGGAGCCTCCCGCGGTCCCAGCTAGAGTTTGCTTGGCTAGGGATGAACTGTTGTCAATCCCCGAGGAATACCGGGGCTTAGGGAAAGTGTTAAAGGAGAGAGAAGCTGACGAACTTCCCCCTCATAGGAAAACGGATTGTGCTATTGAAATCCTGGAGAGGCAGTCTTTACCTAGAGGGAAGATTTATGCTATGAACCCCACTGAGCGGGAGGAACTGAGACATTTTATTGACAAAAACTTGGACGGAGGATTTATCTGCCCTGCCACATCCCCCTTTGCTGCTCCTGTTTTGTATCAAAAAAAGAAGGATGAGGCGCTACAACTTTGAACTGATTATAGAGGTCTGAATGCTGTTTCTATGTATAACACCCGCTGCCCCTAATAAAAGACTTGCTGGGGGAAGCAGCAAAAAGGAGAATTTTTACAAAACTGGACTTATGAGATGCGTACTTTCGAGTGCACATCCGAGAGGGAGATGAACACAAGACTGTGTTTAATACCCATCTGGGACAGTTTGAGTACCTGGTCATGCCTTTTGGTATGGCTGGAGCTCCGGGGGTGTTTATGAACTTAATTAACAAAGTGTTACACAAGCATTTATTCAAAGGGGTTGTCTGTTATCTTGATGATGTGTTGATTTATTCTCAAGATATGGAATCACATGTGAAACTAATGAGGGAAGTGTTGAAAGCTCTGTATGCTAACCAACTGTATGCCAAACTGTCAAAATGTGAATTTCACAAAATGGAAATTGATTTCCTGGGTTACCGGGTAACTTAGCAAGGGCTGAGGATGGACCCAGCCAAGGTAAAGAATGTGCTGAGTTGGGAGGCCCCCAAAACAAAGAGGCAGCTCCAAAGTTTCTTGGGGTTCAGCAATTTCTATAGAAATGTCATCCCCCACTTTGCTCATGTGTCACTACCCCTTATAGATTTGCTGAAAACAAAGGGAAAGGGGTCCAAAGCCAAGAACGGGGGGTGCAAGTTGAGCTGAACCTCCGAGTGCCAACAAGCGTTTGATCAGCTCAAGTCCCTATTCACCGCCGAGCCGATATTATACCACCCTAATGAAAAGGAAAAATATATTGTGCAAGTCGATGTGTCTGATGTCGCCATGGGCGGAGCTGTTTTCAAAAGGGGTGATGGGAAATTGCATCCTCTAGCATATGTGTCTCGCAAATTTTCGAGTGCGGAGCGCAACTAGTCTGTGTGGGAGAAGGATGCAACAGCTATGAAGCTAGCACTCAGCACTTGGAGGCAATGGTTAGAGGGGGCACGGCAGCCATTCGAGTTCTGGACTGTCCATAAGAACCTGGAGACTCTTTGCACCCCTTGGAGGTTGAGTGCTAAGCAGGTTAGGTGGGCAGAATTCTTTTCCCGGTTCCATTTCACTATTAAGTACTTACTGGGAAAGAATAACTTTTTGGCAGATGCTCTCTCCCATCTTCCCCAGCATGATAGCCAATGAGAAGAAGTTACAAATACTGTGTTTTCCCCTGCGCATTTGGGGGGGGGCAGTACAAACCCAAAGTCAAACCAAAAAAGGATGCGGTGTTACTGACAGCCCACCCAAAGTAAACCCTTCAGCTGATGTAAAAACTCAGCCACCCGACTGGATTGAGAAGTTTAAAACTGCATTCTCTGCTCAGGACTTGGAGGTGGTGGTGAGGGAAGGTTTACAGCATCGTGACAATGGGATTTGGTACAAAGGGGAAAAGTCTTATGTTCCCCACAGCTTGTGTGGAGATATTTTGTTGCAGAGTCATGACATTAAGCTATCTGGTCATTTTGGATTCTTAAAAATACTGCACTTAGTTCAACGACAGTTCTGGTGGCCAGGCATGAGAAAGGATGTTTCCTCTTATGTGTCTTCGTGTCAAACATGTTTCATGAGTAAATGAAGGGGAGGCAAGGTCCCAGGCAAACTGCAGCCTTTGGAGACACCCAAATGCCCCTGGTCTGTCATCTCTATGGATTTTATAACTGATTTACCAGTCAGTCAAGGAAAAATGGTCATTTGGGGGGTGGGTGGACACTTTTTCTAAATAAGCATACTTTGTCCCATGCAAGACCAGTCCTACAGCCAAACAGTTGGCAACCCTGTTTCTCCGACACGTGATAAGATTACATGGAGTCCCAAAGAAGGTAGTTAGTGACAGAGGCACACAATTTGTTGCCAAATTCTGGAAAGAGCTAATGAACCTCCTAGGGGTGGGACGAGGGGTCAGTAGTAGTTATCACCCAGAAACTGATGGGTAAACAGAACACACAAATCAAATTCTGGAGCAGGTGTTAAGATGCTATGTAAATTATCAACAGGATAATTGGGGGGCCTTACTGCCTTTTGCTGAATATTCGTATAATAATTCATGGCACTCATCAATTGGGATGAGCCCTTTTAAGGCTGTTCATGGATATGAGGGGTGTCCCCTCCCTATGGTGGATTTGAGTGAACCTGTGCTAAATGATGCTCAGTTGTGGTGGTCTAATGTTATGCAGAATTGGGAACTATTGCACAAGACTTTAGATAAAGCAAAACAGGACTACAAAAAGTATGCGGATGGAAAGCGTAGTCCTGAATGGGAACTCAAACCTGGTGACTCTGTATATGTTTCCACTAAGCATATCAAGGGTTTGCAACCACACAGAAAGTTGGGATGGAAATATGTTGGCCAGTTTAAGGTGGTGCGAGTAATCAATAAGGTGGCTGTGGAATTAGATCTTCCTAAATCACTGCGTTATCTCCATCCTGTGTTTCACCTTAGGCTACTGAAAAAAGACCCAGGAGTGTCCCCTTGGAAGAACAAGCCACCTACTCCTCCTACTCCTGAGAGGTGGGGAACTCCACTATGTGGTTTAGTCCATCCTGGATTCTCGTGTATGTCATGGCCAGTTGCAGTATTTGGTTCAGTGGCAAGACTTTGGACCTGAGGAAAATGAATGGGTGGTATCACATCATGTGATGGCCCCTAACCTTGTCCACAAGTTCCATTGTATGTACCCCGATAAGCCTGGTGGTGGGTAGGTGGGCTGGCTTTGGGGGGGCTGCTTCTACTTCTGCTTCTGTGCCTGGCCTTTTCTTCCTGCTAATCTTCCTTGTCCAGCAGCCTGTAAGGGAGGGTGGTGGTGGAAGGGCTCTCCTTGGCAGTGGTGCCTGACTGTTCTGGCTCAGCTGCATCTGGGCATGTACTGACTCAGATGGCCTTTCTACTCCCCCCCCCACTCAAGGTAAGTGTTATCTGCACAAGCAGAGGATTTTGGGGAGACCTTAAGTTCCCCTTCTTCACCTTTTTTTCTCCAAACCTGTAGGGGCTCCTTTGTTTGTAGGAAAATGATCCTTGTCTGTACCTGGCCCCTTTCTATGGGTCTATCAATCTGCACAGGGGCTAGGTTTAGAATTAGATATAAGAATAAGTTATGAAGCAGTCTAATTTGCACAAACAACAGCATGTGTATATCGTCTATTCTTGTAAACAGAAACCTCTGGAAGAAAAGTTCCCAGAAAAAGCAGGAGTGGAATTCTGAGAGCAGAGATTTCTTCAAACCCCTCCCTTCATATACTCTATTCATAGAAATTGCTGTTACATCTTGCATGAGTACTCTTCTCTGCATAATGTTGCTCATGGGGCTAGGCCATTTTTGTGAGCTGCTGCTTGCACAAATTAGGCCGAGTCATAACGTATGAACTTTCCCTCTGTGGATTCAAGTAGTGGCACAAAGATTTCTGAGTCATCAGCATAGAGAAGATCTGTGACAGGTTGTGAAAATGCATAAGGCGTACATGAGGTAAAACACTGGAGACAGCAAAAGCAGGAAGAAAGGCTGGCTATAGTGAAAGATATTGGAAATATTTAGTATACCACAAGCTGTATGAAGTTATATTAACAGCTTAATCTGCTGAATAAGAAAGGAAGGAAAATCTAAAAGCATGAGAACAAGGCAATGATATAGATTCTTACAGGGGAGAAATAATGCCTTACAGGATTTGCGCTGGAGTGAAAATGTCAGGATCAGATGGAAACAAATCTGTCTGACAAATTGGGAATGTACTGTGAACATAAGTCATTATCTTAGGCTACACTGTGGGATCGATGGTGTAAGACCTGATTCTCATATGCTTCTTTATGTGTTTGTTTATTTCTTCAGAATATTTCTATGACACATCTTTAGAGTCCTGCTCTATAAAATATTATAAAACAACAAGCCATTGAACATAAACAAGCATAAAACTATCCATAAAGCAGATCTTAGACCACAAGCATATGGTTGGGAAAAATCCTAATTAAAACACTGGGTTTAAAAGATTATGTGACCATATGGGTGGCCCCACAGGGCCCAGTTGGCATCAGAGCTCAACAGGTGGTCAGTTCTGAGGATTCTTGGAAGAGGCTGATTTTCTGAACCCAATTCAAATCTGGCTTCAGGCTAGGGTTTGGACAAGAGACTGACTTGGTTGACCAAGAACTAGGTAGTGGGAATGAGACCCTGCTAGTTCTGCTGGATCTCTCAGTGGTAGGGTTGCCAGATCCCCTGTGGCCATCAGCAGGGTGTGGTAGTGTTGCCAGATCCATTTTGGGAATCTCTTGAGGATTTGGGGGTAGAACCTGGGGAGGGGTTTAATGCCATACAGTACACCCCCCAAAGCATCCATTTTCTGCAGGGGAACTGACTCTAGTCTGTAGGTGAGCTGTAATGCCAGGGGATCCCAGGTCCCACATGGAGGCTGGCCAATGCTCTCTCTAAGCTGTTGAGTCTTGTGAGCAAAAATTCTACTTTGTGAGCTACTGGCATTAAAGTTGTGAGTGAGCAATTTGGCTTCAGCATAAATTAGTTTGCTCTGGAGCCATCCTTCTTGAACTGAGACAAAAATGTGTGAGCCAGAGGCTAAAAAACTGTGAGCTAGCTCACACTAACTCAGCTTAGAGGGAACACTGAGGCTGGCATCCCTACTCAGCGACCTTCCATACAATTGACCATATTATCCTACTGGACTGCCTCTCAGCACTGAGACTAAGGGGCATCATGTAACAGTAGTTCAAGTCCTATCTGGGAGGGTCAGTCTCAGAAAGTAGTGTTGGGGGTTTCCTGTTCTGCAACATGGCTGTTGGTCTGTGCGGTGCCGCAGGGTTCTATTTATCCCCCATTATACAGATATATCTCTTTATATATATTGTGTTTTGGAGTGGCACTTTGCAGCTCTCCCATTGGCTGTGCAATGCACTCCCTCAGCCATTGGCCCATCAGCCACCACTCAAGAGTACTTGCATGCCATTGGCTGAGTGCTGGTTCTGCCCCTCTTCCCCGCCCACTCCCCCTTCAGCCACTGTGCCCTGTCAGAATTACTGGCAAACAGCTTTATCTCTTGATGAAGATAGTTCTCCTGCTTGCCTCCTGTGTGGGAGTAACTTTCCCCTCAGTGGCTGTTGGTAAGTGTAACAAAATGGCAGTTACCTGTGTTTGAAGGATGGCTGCCGTCCGTGGTTGTTTGTTTAAAATGTTCCCCCATAAGGTTTAATTGAGCTGCAGTTCCAAAGAGGGTATCACTCACTTGGTTGAATGGGGCTTCCTCATCTGCTGGCCTACAGTTCCCAGCTGCCCCAAGGCCAAAAAGTGTGGGAAAAGAAGGACCATCCCAAGGGGCAGGGCAGCATCAATATAGACTCCAGCCCATCCAGGGATGAGGCAGTCTTCATCCTACAGGAGGTTAGGAAAGGCTTCTGCTGCCTGTGCTGACCAGGCCACAAGCCAGAGATGTGGGGGAACCCTAGGAGGTAGCAGAAATTCAGCAGCATGATACAGTAGGAAGGCACTGTGGTATAGAGGACCTGGTCTGTGACTGTGGGTGTTTGACACAGATCTGTTTTGGCCTTCCACTTAAAAGATGGCAAAGTAGGTGCCAGGTGAGCCTCAAGGGGGAGAACACTTTGAAGGCAAGGTGTTACCACAAAAAATGCCCTGTATCTATTCTCCACCTGCCTCATCTCTGAAGGCAAGGTCACAGAGAGTAAAATTGAGAGGCAATCCTACCTTTCTTTCAAGGATATCATCCTGGTCCTCTACAAAGGAACTGGCCTAGTTCTATCACATTTTCCGTGGCAAGCATTTCTTTAAATACATTCTTACTGTCTGAGAGCAGCTGATATTTGTCATGCAAAGAAGCTCCTTTTCAATATGTTTCCCTGACATCAGCCCTCACACATTCTCATTTGGATACTTTCAAATCGAATATTTACCATTGAAACAAACATCTCACTGATAAAATAGCACACACATTTTTAGATGTAGTCCTAAAATATTTTTTTAGTTTTATAATTAAAAATTATAGTTTGCAAATATACATCAGGAATCCAAGACAATGTTCAGAACAATGTTCAAAGTTCAGACGCTCTGTTTCAGCCGGCATACTGCTCTGGTTGGAACCGGAGCAGTTTGATCCAGAAGAAATGCGATCACACTCACCTCCTGACTGTGCAGCACATCGCAATATGCCCGTTCACACTACTGATGTGCAGCAGCGCGCGTCAGCGATTTTTTTAAAAAAATTACATTTTGCAAATGCACATAGGCACAGAGTTGAGATCTTTGCAAATGCACAAATCCACAGAGTTGATATCTTTGCACAGGCACAAAACACCCCGTCCTGAAAAGCGAAGACTTTCCTTTAAACTTTTACAGCAAAAAGGGCCTCCGTGAGGTCCCGGACTCATCCACAGCCTAAAACTAAGCATCCTTTGTTTGTTTGTTTGTTTTACAAATGCCGGGGCAAAGCTTCGCCCAAGCGCACATCAAGGAGGCTTAAAAAAAAAGGCAGCCGAAAAGCGGAAACCTCGGGCTTCCGAACGGAAGTGGCTCTACACCAGCAGAGAGCGATCAGATGTGGATAATGCGGCTAGAACCAGAGCACTCAGGATACCACCACTTGGGGACCTAGTAGCAGAATACACCAGTTTAAAGGGTATTTGCAACGGTTAGGGACGGAAGGCAGATGTTGGCTGTGTGATCACGCGTAAGTACTCCGATTCTAACCAGCTCATATACCAGCTCAAATGCCCATCTGAACGCACCCAATGAGTCAGTGTCAGACATGGGTTTGCTCTGCATAATGTTTGAAATGTATCCTTGCTGAAAATATTCTCATATTTTCAGGTACCTGATGCTAAGTGTCCTTGTAGTTCTCCTACAACTCTGCAGGATATTCTGGTGACCTAAGTTTGCCCTGTCTTAAATCACTGCTGCTTGTGGTTTTAATTTTTCCTTGGAATAAAATAGGGCTGTTTAATTTATGCTGAAAGTTGACGATGCTGATAGGCCTTCTGTTTGGTCTACCTCATTAGTGTTCTTGGGCTAGTCCAGCCAGCTCACTGGCAGAGTACATATGTCTTTCCTTACTAATGAAGCAAAAAAAAAATCATATTGCCAACAGCTCATCACAGTAGGTGGCATACTCAAGAAGAGACAAAATTAACAAAATTAGCATAGTCACCTACTAATGTCACTTCATGTGTTCCAAAGCCCTCCACCTGTTAGGATTCTGGAAATTATAAATGGTTTCAGTTAAATCTCTGCTTTACTGCTATGCAACCACTTTTACTGAGTGCTTAAAGACCAAGGAATGTTCAGAAGCCCTGGAGGCAAACAGTTTTGCAAGTGAATAATTCTTTTTTCACAATATACCCTTTCTCCATAAATACATCCATTGTGGCAGAGCTAGTTCTTCCAGAGATGGAAATGATCTTGCTTCTTAGGCTTCTTTCAGTACAATCCTAAACAGTGTTTTACCTTTCTATGTCCATTGGAGGCTGATAGAAGCAAGTAACTCTGCTTAGACCCATACTCTTGGTCTCCTACAGGGATTTATGAAGAAATGGCTATTTTCTCTTCTCTGGATCTGGAACTCCAGCCTCCTCTTCAATAGAGTGCTTAGTAGGGTAGTATCAGAGCCCTGATCCATGATAAGACTAGGAAGAGAACAGCCTAAAAAGCTGTACACAGAAGTATCAAAAAATCACATGACCGTGTCACCCGTAGACCAGGATCAGGGGGCTAACTGCTAACTTGATTAAAATCGAGCTAAAACAAATGCAAATATTTCCTGGAATCTGAACACCTACAAGGAGACACTGTTCCACAATACCAATACCCCCACAAATGGTTGCATCTCTGGTCACTGCTTGCGTCAATTCTGTGAGCTGGAATGCACAAAGAGCAGCTTATTAAATCAGCAGTCAGGAATGTACAGGTGGATAGTTCTTTAGATACCCTGTTTCTACTCAGTTTATGGTTTCATAGGTAAAAGTTAAACAGCATGATAAAAAGTAGAGACATCACCCTGCCAACCTGTGTGAATAGAGTTCACTGCTGAATTTTATGGAACGTTTTCACTTACACTAACACATTATATTGTAGCAAGTATTCTAGTTCTCCTATTCTGGAAATGAATAGCAAATTAGTTTAGTTACAAGATAGATGATAACAGAGTGTGTCTTTACACGGATCTTTCAGTCAAAAATATAATAAGACATTTGTAGAAAATCTTCAACTCCATAGGAGAAAGAAACCAAGACATAATTGATTTATCAAAGATGATAGTAGGACAATATTGGATATTACAAGACAATATAAACAAAAGAAAAGAAAATCCTTATCAAAACAATGAAGATATAAAATGCCAACCTATTCTCCAGTATGCAGAAATTAGCATCATTTTGCAATGGTTATTCTTTAGAATGCTCAGTCACCTTCCAGACTACACGTTAGATCATATTTGGAAAAAACAATATTCACAGGAACACTGATTTTTAAAATCTTAATTATGTAGATTATAAATCCTCTCTCTACCTTATAATTGTTGTGTTTCTTACAGATAGCATACCGCTGGAACTAAATAAACATTTAGTAAGTTCCTAGTTGGCAGAATTTATATTAATGGTTTTTTTATCATACTTAGCCATTTCCTTCCTGTTCTTCCCAATGGTGACTAGTGATAAACATTAAGTATGGGTATAACACAGACCATTTTATGATATTGTCATTGCCCCATTAATCAGCTGGGTGTGTGTGTAGAGGTATGCAATATTCAGTTGAACATTGGCAAGCCTGGGTTAGAGTAGTGAGCCAAGGCACAAGACTCGACACAAACAAAGAGGTAGGGTTTCAGTGTACATATAAAACTCCGAACAAGGTGAGGATATTGCTCCAAGTCAGCAGTTCCCAGCATGACACTCACCAACACCTTTCCTTGTCCATCCCCCCCAGTATTTTTAGAAAGTGAGAAAGACCAAGTAAGACTTTGGCCCAGCAGGGATTCGGGTTGGCCACTGGAGATCTGATTTCTAAAGTTCTTTCATCAGCAGGTGCCATCGCAGCACAATTATCTTCATTGTGTGACTGAAGGTAAGCTGTGTGTGTGCAAGAATATATTTTAAACAATATTTTCATATTAAAAGGCATCCTGTTAAGCAGAGTTTCTGTCTGAAATGTTGAAGAGTTGCTATGAGAATGATGCATGAATTCACTCCCTAACATTTTGTGGTTGGCTCTGCTCTTGTGGCAGCCATTTTGTGGTCGACTCCACCAACTGCCATTTTGTAGTTGTGCCCACCACCCTGTATCAGAATTCCAAAGTTCTCACAGGCTGAGGAAGGTTGGGGATCCCTACTCTTAACAGATATGTTATCAGAAGGCTACCATACACTTTACAACTGCAGCCAAAATCCACACCAAAACAGCTGAAATGTAATTACATAACAAGAAATGTTCCTTCCACCACCTTTCAGTCTGATCCTTGAGAGCTTGGATTTTACACCCGGATAAAATCAGTTTTCAAATCCAGGCAGTGATTCACATGCCAGTAACAAGTGGAATAACCCATAAACAACATTGTTAATCTTAGTGCCAAGAACTGGGTGAGGTGCAATGCTGCAGGTTGCCTATTCAATTCCATTCCATTTAGAATTATTACACTGAGTGTAGTCCTACTTCATCTGCTGGCTCTATGCATGTTATTCCAGTGATGGTTAAAGACCTGTTTACTTGCTTGGATTAATGGTCACCTGTATCCCTGCCTGCACTTGTGGAGGTGGTCTTGGATATGGTGTTGAGGATTCCTTAGATGGTTGTTGGGGGGGGGGGGACTTCAGCATCCATGCCGAGGCTGCCTTGCCAGGAACAGCTCAGATTTTCATGGTCTATATGTCAACCATGGGCCTGTCTCATGTAATAACAGACTCCACACACTTTGCAAGTCACACTATTGATCTGGTGTTTTGTTGTGGGCAGGAAGAAGGTGGTCTGAAGGTCGAGGGGTTGAAGATGGTCCCCTTGTCATGGACAGATCACTTCTTGCTGGATTTACAGGGATTCCAATACTCCATAGGGGTAAGGATTGAATAAGATGATCTGCCTCCTTAGCCTGATGAAT
>NW_015175361.1:881542-943441 GCF_001447785.1 Gekko japonicus | reverse complement strand
GCTGGTGCTCCTGTCTATGCCCTTGTTGACCTTTGGAACAGGGAAATGAGCCAGGCAATTGGAACAATCACACCTAAGAGCCCTCTCTCAAGTTTAAGAGCCTGAGCATACCCCTGGTTTACTGAGGGGCTACAGATTACGAAAAGACAGAGGAGAGGGCCAGAGTGACTATGGAGAAAGACTCAGGACAAATCCACCAAAGCATGGACTAGAGCTCACTTTAAAGCCTACACTGTGGTGGTGATGGTAGCAAATATTTCTCTGCCACCACTGCATCCACACTGTGCAAACCTGCAGATTTCTTCTGGATAGTCAGGGGTTTATTGGGTTCTGGGTGACAGGAAAAGGTGGACTCCCCTGCAGCCCACTACAATAATTTTGCTAAGTACTTCGCAGATAAAATCTCTTGCATCTGTTCCAACTTGGACTCTACATTAGTAGCAACATTGGATGATCCTAGCATGCTGATTTTTCTAGTTGTGTGTAATACTTTACAGCTTGTGCAGTCAGAGGATGTGGACGGAGTTCTTGGAAGTTTAAGACCTACTGTTTGCTTGTACAACCCTCGTCCCTCCTGGCTTCTTAAATCTGCTTTGGGAGGGAGTGGCAGTTTGGGTCTAGGAGACAATAAATGAAGCAGGCAGTGGTTCATCCACTCCTTTAAAATCCTACTCTGGACCAGGAGAATTGAATAACTACCATTCATTCTCAAATGTATCATTCCTGCATAAGGTGATTCCTGAATTAAGCAGTTTGTTTAGATCCATTCCAATCTGGTTTCAGGCCTGGTTATGACAAACAACCTTGGTTGCCATGGTGGATGATATGTGACATGAGATGGACAGGGTGAGTGTGACCTTGTTTCTCCTGGACCTCTCATCAGCTTTTGATACCATTAATTATTCTATCCTTTTGGATCATCTTTCAGAACTGGAACCGGGAGACACTGGTCTACAATGCTTCTGGTCCTGTCTCAAGGGTACTCTGGTGCTGGGGGACTGCTGCTGTGCTCCTTTGCCTTTGGCCTACAGGGTTCCTCAAGGTTCCATCTTGTCTTTCGTACTTTTCAACATTGTCAGACTCCTGGGCAACTTACTCACAACCACACTGCCTTTAGCAGTGAAAGGCTTTATTGAGATAAAACAAGTTCCAGGCATGAACAGTACTGTGTCAGTTCTAAAGCTTTTTGGTGGGTACATGCATAGATATAGAAGGTTCAAACTGTAAACCCTCCTAAGGCCCACTCATATGTCATGTCATATAGCCAGGCTCCCGCGTCTCTACCCCCCTGCTCATGGGAATATACAGATCCCATTATCTTCTACACAAGCTGGCACTACAAGTTTTCAAGGCCATCTCCCTTTGAATTGGGGAGAGGTGCATCTTCTGGAAAAAGTTCTAAGATAGAGCATTCACACACCCCACACTCGCTCCCCCTACCTTAGGAATTCCCCTCCCCCAGCATCTATGGCAAACTATGTGAAGTGAAGAGAATTGAGGTTTGACAGACATCTATGTAAAGCCACTGGGAGAGGTGTAAAGCCACTGGGAGAGGTGGCCAGGAGTAACTTTCAGCAGCTTCAGCTGGTGAGCCAGCTGCAGATCTTTCTACACAGAAAAAAAAACTTGCAACCAATGCTCCCTCTAAGCTGTGGAGCCTTGTGAGCAAAGACTCCACTTTGTGAGCTACAGGCATTAAAGTTGTGAGTGAGTGATTTGGCTACTGCATAAATTAGTTCACTCTGGAGCCGTCGTTCCTGAGCGAAGACAAAAATGTGTGAGCCGGAGGCTAAAAAGCTGTGAGCTGGCTCACACTAACTCAGCTTAGAGGGAACACTGTTTGCAACTCTATTGCATGCCCTTGTAACATCTAGATTAGATTTATGCAATGTATTCTGCATGTGGTTGCCCTTAAACATTCTCTGGAAGCTATAGTTGGTACAGAGTGCTGTGGCCAAAGTGTTGACTGGAACGGGTTATTGACTGGAGTGGGTTAACCACATCACTCCCATCTTTCTCCATTTACACTGGTTTCCAATTTGCTTCTGGGCACAATTTAAGGTGCTGGTATTGACCTTTAAAGCCCTGTATAGCCTTGGACCAACATACTTGTAGGATTACCTTCTCCCGTATGAACCTACCTGCTCACTCTGGTCATCTTCAGAGGCCCTGTTTCAGTTGCCCACAGTATCTGAGGCTAGACAGGTAGTGACCCAAGAAAGGGGGTTTTTTGGTCATGGTACAAAAACTTTGGAACTCCCTCCCTGAGGAGATTCATCTGTCTTCCTCTATCTGTGTCTTTCATCAGCTTTTCTATTTGCTTGTTCCATTTGTCATACCCCCCAGTAACCATTATTGGCTCTCCTCTCCAGTTCTGGCATTGTGTGTTTGTGTTTTTATTGAATTCTTTAATGGTTTTAAATGTTCTTTTTAATTGTCCAAATACTTTAATTTTTTTTTAATATGTGGCACCTTTGGGGCCCAGATCAGGTGGAAAGGTGTCATAAAACATTTTAAAGAAATTGAATAAATAAATTAGATTTAAAAATATTAACGGGAAGCTCATCCCTGTACCAAGATGTGAAGAAAAATGGAACACAAGGGTTTATATATTATGCCCTAGAAACCAGCTTCCTCTTCTCTACCAAAAAGAAGTTTCCAGCAGAAAATACTTCATGCAGCTCATCTTTAAAACTGAAAACTGTACACAAATGGAAGTGGTGAATTTTCAGTAAGGGATGAAAGCTGAAGAGAGCTGAGAAAAACAAATTAGTATTAACCTCATAAATTATGTACCTGTAATATAATAACATAGTGAACCATGCTGTGACTCTATAGCCACAGGTAACACCAGAGTTCATTGACTTTTATGATCCCAACAAAGGGAATAAGAGTTCACAGTTTAAATCTATGATATTCTAGATGTGTTAGATTTAGTGTCCTCTCTGGCATAATACAGAAAATAGATAATCTCATTAGCTCTCAATTTCAACCTGAGAGACAGATCTTTGGTAAAAGAAGGTGGGAATTACCTCATAGATTATTTTATTATGCAGACTATCCACAGAGATTTAAAAAAGAAAAGAAAGAAAGAAATACTAGCAATTCAAGCAATTCAAAAATATCCTGATGTTGAAATGCCTACTTAGGCACACTTGGCAATATGGCTATAAAATGTCATTGCTCAAGAACATCACTAACATAAAATTTTATTTAAAATCTTTAAAATTGGAAAGTACAAGGCAATGGGAAAAAACTCAGTGAAAATTATTACTTTCATTTAGTTCATCTGTATAAAGGCAGTGAACCAAATGGAGTAAATAAATGCATCACATTCATATCTGTTCTAATGAAAGTTATGCAGACATAAATTATTCTATAACATGAATAATTGTGATTATAACTTGTTGCAATGCAGAGAACATGAAAAGGAGTTTACTGTACTTTTCAGAATGTTTTTCACAGGGTACAACTGGGTGTGAAGATGCAGGTTCTTCAATATGAATTACCATTCATTATATAAAATTATGTCTACAAGTAAGGAAGCTTGTCTTTTCATGTGGTTTCTCAAAGGCACTAGCTTTCCATCATCTATCTTCTCATCTGCAGTCCTTTAAATTCAATTTAAGCGCAAGTGTGAATTCAACTCTAGCAAGAGACAAAGTATGTAACATATGTGTACCGATTAACATAGGTGACTATGTGAAATGGAACAATTTGGGCAGTCATTAAGAAGATGGGTTCCACATTTAGTTTGAACAATTGACCACACCAGTGCAGTTTTACTTGTTCATGGATCAGTGCTAGCATGATTAAAACTGACCTAACTACACAGACAAATACCGGAGAAAAGGGGGGGGGAACTGAACCCAAAATGTAGCTGCGATCTAAGAGGGTCAAGCTAAATATATATATATATGTGTGTGTGTGTGTGTGTGTGTGTGTACACAAATAAAACATACATAAGATTAAAAGAAATAGTCTAAATATCAGACTCTTAAAGCTTATTTCATTCAGAACTGATTGTTGTACATATCCAATTGATGGATAAAACTTTTGACCTAAGGACCATATGCGTTTCAGCCCCTATGGGCCTTCCTCAGTGGTCAATATTCCTTATATTACAGTAACACACATCCAGAAATACATGCATAAAGAATTTTATATGTATGGCCAGGTGTTGCTTTCTGAAATTATTGAAAAAAGAAAAGAAGAAAAAGGCCAGATTATTATATATCAAATGTATATACTAAATATATGTAATAATAAATTATAAGAAAAAATAGAACATTTTTATTGGGGTTACCTTATATGCTTCGCAGTTGCTACAAGTTTGTATAACGGGCCATGGATAGTAACTGTACAAATTCTCCAAATTATTCCACATAAAAATAAAAATATAATTGTTAAAGTTTACAAATAGTCTAATTCTAGAATAATTTTAGCCAAAATTATTTAAATTAGCCAATAAACCTGGTACTGAATATCCCATTTGTCAGGATGTGTGTTACTTCCATCAAAGGTAGTAGTCAAATTACAAACTGCTAACATTACATTAATATATAGTCGAACCCAGGGATGATGCAATCACCCACATGCATTGCATAATGCTACTGCCAAGGAAGAGATTTCAAGGTGGGAGGGGTGAAGAGGAGAAAGAGAGCTAGAAGGGGGGAAAATCACAAGATCAGTACAACCAAATACAGAATGACAGGTATACATTTTTTCAAAGGCAGCAAGTCCAGTCCACTTCTTTATTCAGTCCTTGAGGAGTTAATGTCTATAGATGATGTATCCAAAATATCTCTCTTCTTTGGAGAAGTTTAAGCATGTTTGAAGTTGTAGTCTGACTTGTTTCTATAATCCAAAATTTCAGCTGTTTTTCAGTATGTCCCAAGTCCAGATAGTGATTGACAAGTGGAGCATTCCTTTTCTTTAATCGGCTGCAACTCTTATGTTCACCAATTCTTGCTTTCACTGGTCTTGATATCAACCCCACATAGATTTTTTCACAAGGACATTTGATACTTTAAATTACTCCTCTGCTTTTACAGGTACAGAAAGAATTTACAAAAAAAGTTCTAGTCCCCTGGCAGAATTATGAAAGGACCTTTTAGCCTCTGCTTGTATGTGGCAGCATGCAGGAATTAGTCTTTACTGTCAAAATTCAGAAGTTCATTGACCGTCTGGTTTTAATAGTTCAAACTAGTTCAACGCCTTTCATAAGCAAGTATGTCCCACATCTAAAGTACTCCTGACAAATCTCTTTCTTAAAAACAAATCTTCAGATGAAACATGTTTCTCTTCAAGTACTTTGTTCTATGATTGAATCATGTCTTTGTCACGCATTTATATTCAAATATAGGAAACTTCATTGGATATAAACTTGGAGGAGACATTCATAAATTGAGGATTTTATTTAAAAAATCTCTCTCCTTGTGAGATTTTCACTTGACCATCACACTTGAATTCATAAAATTTTTATCTTCTGTTTAAGAGGACAAAATTTTGTTGACTTCGGCTAAATTTATATACAGTGTTTCTCATGCAGGCAAATAAACATGAGTTCTGATGTTTCAGCAGACCCTGCCTCTGGGATGATAGCCCATGCAAAAACAGTGTGAAAATACACTCAAAATAAAATGACTAGCAGCTGCTTTGTTGGGATTTCTTGTGTCAGTAATATCACTTAACGTAGCGCTTTACTGTCTAGCTGCACGTCAGTGACAAAGATTCGTTCTGCTATCAGATTGTTTGTGTTTCATTAAGGCACAAAACAAGAGTATAGGGTGGTACATAAACTTAAATTCCTGAAGGCTTAAATTATACCTGTACTACATTGTCTGTACCATTACCCTTCTATAAATCTAAAGTGTTTGACTTCACAAATAATAAGGATAAGAGACTGTAAAGTTCTTTGTATATAGTGAAGGCCATAGAAATGGCAAAGTATTAAGTTTTGTATTCACTGAATAGTAAAAAGGTCAGTAGCAAAAGTGCCTTTTAATTTGCAGTAGGTTGAAGCTTACTGACCCAAGATTTTGAATCAGTGCTCTCAGTGCTTAGAAAATCTGCAGTTTCTGTGGAGACTTTGCAAGTTCAGGTGAAAGTCACACACATTGATCTAATGAGTTTCACATCAATATAGTTTTCAATGTAGCTGGTAAAACCAGTGACCTGTTACTTTAACCTTCCTCTCTTTAGCTCTAATTTTGCTTCCTTGACATAAAGGAATGATGGAAAGATACTCCCAAATTAAAAGGCTAGATATGTAATAGCTTTGCATTGTTATTTCTGTCCATAATATTATTTCTGATAGTGCTATCAAAATATGCATTATGTTGAGGTCCATAGTCAAATAGTTTATGGGGCATGAGTACATAAGTGGAGCCTATGGTTGCCAGTTCCCCATCACCCCTGAAGCTGAGACATATTGGACACTATCTGATGATGTCATGGGGACATGATTGTGATGCACCTTTCTCATGCATGTAGAGTGCCTACCACCCTCCACAACCTCTCTCCCACACATTCAGGGTCACAAGTAGTTCAGGCAGTCACATGTTGCTTCCCTTCTTGCCTCTTTAAAATATATAGAGAGCCATGGCCATTTCACATCTCAGGTCCTCTCTCTTCCTCACAGAGGCATCAGAAGATAGGGTAGTCAAGCCCCCTTTAATAATTACCCCACACTCAAAGTCTGCACAGAGCTGTTGGGGTTCAGGACTCAAACACTGTTCCATTCACATGCTACCATCGTTTATTCAAATTCTAGAGTATATGTAGATGGAAATCATTGTGTGTGTGTGTGTTTCTTAAACAAACAAGGTGTTAACTTTTATTTATGGTTAAAACGTAACACTGAAGAAAGACAGGTAGAAGTTACAAAGGTTCTTTTCAATGGAACTTTTGAATTGTTTCCCTATTCCAGCATTTGGGATCCTCTGTTACAAACTGACTCTTTTCAGTCAGCTTTAAGCAGCTCTTGTCCACAATTTCACTCAGCTAAACCCTCTCTCACCTGCCTAACTGCAGTCTTCAACTCTCTTAACTGCTGTTTTCAACTGTCCTTCTCACTGACATTTTGGCTGAATCTGCATCTGCTGTGTAATGCAGTCTCGCTCTGTTGTGGCGCCATTGTATATGGTTCCCCTTTGCCTCCCATTTTGGCTCTGCATAAAAGCTAGCCATCTGCATCAGAACTCACCATGGCAACCATGGGGGCATGGGATGGAAAGCATGAGAGAGAGGGGGGAGGCCTCCCAGGTTGCCAACAGGGCATTGCATTGTGGGGAGAAAATGGCACCTGCAAGAGCCGTGACCCCCTCGCAGAAAGTAAAGAGGGGTGACCTGGTGGAGGGGGGGCAGAGAGGGGCTGAAAAGTGAAAACACAAACCACCCAGCAGTTGCCAGGCAGGGCGTTCTGGGGACTGCCCCATGGTTCAGTGGTAGGTGTGCTTCTAACCCACCAGCAAAAAAAATATGATTGCAAAAAAAATGTTCTCTGGCTGCCTTTACAACCGGGGGGGGGGGGGAGAGAATTCAGCTCCAGTTGTCTGCTTATTGCTCACAGTGGCTCGAGAGCAAGGAGGAGCAATGGAATCGTCTTAAAACTAAATCCAGATAACACGGTGAGATGCCATAGTGACCTTGGAGTCACTACTAAAGGGCAATAAAATGATGCAGACAGCTGATGCTGGGACAAAAGAACAGGAGACCCATTGCAAGATGAGATGCAGACAGAAATTTGTGAAACGATGTGGTATCAGCAGCACAGTGGCTGGAAAGACCAATGCAGACTGGACCTTTGTCAGTTCCCACTGGGCATTCTTAGGGAGAGGTTGAACCTAATCTGCCCATCACAGTAGTACTGTCACATAATAGCAATATTAACAGTGACACTTCCAAACACTACTAGGTATTTATCACATACCTTCTGTGCAGTCAAAATAATGGCACTGAAATTAATTGTGAGCTAAATGTAAAAGGTACTTGAGCTGTTATTACCAAGTTAGTGCCCTGCATCCCCAATTAACATTGGAGATACATGAACAACCACCAGTTCAGCTCACACCCTGTTTACTGGTTGCAAACCAAGACCTGATGTTTTGACCATCAATTCAATAATTCATCTATCTATTCATGGGGGTTGGTAGGTTGCTTCACTGTACTTCCTACTGACATGTAGCACAGTGCAATTTGCTTTTTGTGCGTATGCATTCTCACACAGTCTGATTGAGTTCTGCTATTCCCCACATCCTCTCTGTGTAAGTACTTTGCTCAGCAAGCAGTTGTTTAAATAGACAATTAGATCACTCATAAATCCTGTAAATCAGTCATCAATAAATGTTGTGTTTCAATAAAATCGCACCCATTGGTGTTTGTTTAAGTAGTCATTGATGCTAATGGATGCTGATCAGTTTGAATTGGCAATGTCTTTGCACATGTGCCGTTTTGGGAAAGCACAATGCAAACTTGTTTGGTAGGCATTCATGGCAAGTTGGCACAAACTAAACAGAAAGGGTGATTGGCTCGCACCAGATTGCTGCCTTTGAAAATGATGTTTGACCATCAAACATCCTCACAGCAAAATTTGCAGCATCCATAATTTACATGTGCACTAGCTATCACAAGTAGGGATGTGCATTTGGGATATTTCTTGTCCAAATATGCATCCAAAAATACCTGTTATTTTCCAGATATATTTGGGTGTCCAGATAATATCTGGGATTTTACCAGAAAACAGGTCCCAAAAATCCTGAAAATATATGGTGTGTGACAGACTTAAGGGTTAATGCCTCACAGAGGCTGAGAAACTTTGAGTGACAGGCTATTCAAGCAGAATTCTGTGGAAAGTGTCAATTAAGAAATGACAGTTGGGAACTGACAGTTGAAGAAGGGCAGTGCAGTCCTGACTGTGGACTGGGGAAGTGGCAGTGAGAATACCCATTCAAGCTGAAAAGCAATGAGGATCCCCATTCAAGCTGAAAAGGGAAATTGCTTTTAGTTAAGAGAAGTAATCCCTGCCCAGTGAAAAAGGAGATAGCTCTAAAGAGAGGAGTGATCCCTTGGTCTGCATGAAGAAGGATTTTGGGAACTTAATTGTGTATCCCTGCCTTCAAAACATAAAGAGTCAGTGAAACTCAGGAACTTATACCTCAGTGTGTAAGCAGACACTGAAAAGAAAGCCTCTGTCCTCAAAGTTTCAAAGACCTTGTTGGCAACATAGTAGATAGATTTAGTGCGATTACAAAGTCACCTCAGTTTTTATTATAAGTTCACCTCATACTGTTAATGACATCTGGACTGTTATTGGTTAGCACCTTTTAATGTGTAATTGTTTTTATGATTTTTGATTACTATATTATGTATTGCTGTTTTATCTTTTTGGTAGCCATCCTGAGCCGGCTATTGCTGGGAGGGCAGGGTATAAGTGTGATAAATAAATAAATAAATACTTCAGTTCTGTAGGGCCTGCAAGACAGAGCCAGGCCTTTGGCTGAGGCAGCAGGTATCCGTGTATGGCCTCCCTGAGGTTGTTGTCACCCACTTATCAATGCAAATAATATGCCAGGGAACCTCTCACAACAAGTTGAGTTGTCTGAACTGTGATTTGTTTTTAATGCTTATTAAAAGGTTTCCCTTGCTTGAAAGGTAGTCGAATCCGACTCTAGGGGGCGGTGCTCATCCCCATTTCCAAGCCGAAGAGCCAGCACTGTCGAAAGATGTTTCTGTGGTCGTGTGGCCAACATGACTAAATGCCGAGGCACATGGAACGCTGTTACCTTCCCACCGAAGCAGTACCTCTTTATCTACTTAAAATGTCTTGCTTTCAAACTGCTAGGTTGGCAGGAGCTGGGGCCAGAGATGGGCACTCACTCCATCACACAACACTAGGGTCTCGAACTGCCGAACTAGAGACCTTCCAGTCTGCAGCTCAACATCTTAACCTCTGAGCCACCGTGGCCCCCTAATGCTATTACTGTGTTTTAAATATTTAACTGTATGGTATTATTACACGATGTTATCCACCCTGAGCCTGCTAGCGGGATGGGCGGGCTATAAATAAATAAATAAAACATTCTACCCCAGATTCCACCTGACCTTTCCCCCTCCAAGTCATGCATAGAAGTTGAAGAAGAAACCATATATCTATCAAATGTACACCACCAGCTGTCTAAGGAAATGTGATTTTCTTATAATCACACTGTGAGTCTTGTTCTGATTTACTTAGTGAATCTATAGTCTCCTGTCAAGAGATGTTACAGTGTAAGGGACCACAGGATAGGATTCAAAATTGTATTGGGAAAGGCTGCAATTTACTACCTTCAACCTAGGAATTACCCTCATTACTACGTATGTCGACTTGTGTGGTTACTTAAGGGGAAAGCACTCTGCACAGGGTTTACAGTCTTGACATTCAGAGAAGGAATTATTCTTGACTCTTTACTTATTTTGACTTATTTAGATCCTACTAAAGACATATTTATTTTTATTTTCTAGTGGGAGGTGGCACATCTTGAGATCTGGATATTATGTCCCCTCAGCCCTTTGGCCTTTTGCAGCAAAGTAGCTGTTAATCTGTAGTCAGACATTCTGGAGACCTTTAGACTTATCCCGGATTTTCTTCTTCTTATCTTACTGTTATTCTGACTCCAAGGTCTTGAACAGATCAAAATCCAACCCTCTTACATACAATCACGGCAGCAAAATATTTAGTGACTGCTAAGGTAGTTTTTCGATTCTACAAGGAAAAACTGTACATTTTTTTTTGAAATTACAAATTCACATAACCTATTAAGAGGGAGGACAAATACCTTCTCTAAAATCAGACCAGATTTTACACTCTAATAAAATATGTTCTAAGGACTCAAGCTGAGCAGATCCATATTTACAAACTCTGTCCAAATATACTATGCTTGCAAATCAGCCTTCCAATATGGCCAAAGGAAAATAATTTAAGCAAGCAAGCATAAATGCTTTTCTATAATGAATCATTAGGTCTTTTAAGTAGCTTGAAATAGCACAAGAGAAGGGAACTCCAAAGAATGTTGGTGAGCATATGCTCTGTGCCCTCAATAAGGTACTTGTTCTATCCAAATTCAGTACTGAGGGCTTTGTTTTATGTTGTCCATATCTTTATCATCAGATCTGAGCCACTGGAGTCTATTCTTAACAATCACCTTCCATGAGCCCATATAAGGGTTTTTCTCAATAAGATTCAAAATCTCTTTCCTTGCATTGGAGGGGTTTTTTGTTTGTTTTTTGCTTTCATTTAAATGCCAAGGTCCACACACAAGCTTTCAATTATTTCTGGGCCAACTTGAAACACAGCTTAGTACACAGCAAATCTTAGGGACAAACTGTAACAGAGATTGACTGAAGGATTCATCTACCTCCTCTATCAAGACACCAAATCCATACAACTATTGGGATACTGGGTTTCCCTTGCTCAAAAGCTAGTCGAATCTGACTCTAGTGGGTGGTGCTCATCTCCGTTTCCAAGCTGAAGAGCCAGCACTGTCTGAAGATGTTTCCATGGTCATGTGGCTGGCATGACTAAACACTGAGGTGCACAGAACACTGTTACCTTCCCACCGAAGCAGTTGGGATACTATCTTAGCATTTAAATCCTAAATAGCATCTGGTATGCGATTGCCACCTCCGGTGAAGAAGAATTGAATAATTGTATTACTAGTGAATCTAACTTTTTCCATAGCACTAGTCATATGGACTTTCCAGCTCAAATTTGATTGAAAGATTACCTCCAGATAGCTTTACCTGTTCAATTGGCTGTCTATTTATGAACACTTATATACTGAGGGAGTATAGGATTTAGCAAACACCATTTTAAAAAAAAGTGTATTTATTACTATTCCTTCTTTTACACAGTGTTCCATGAACGCTTTTAATAATTTATGTCAAACCAAGCTGAGTGCATGATAATAGAAGCATATAATCTGCATACAGCAGAAGTGGCAATTTCTGTCCCACCAGTGCTGGCACATGAGCTATGTAACTGGATAGTATCCCAGATTTTAGTGGACCTGAGGACAAGAACTTCAAAGTGGATATTCATTCATATCTCATTGGTGAGTAAAAGGCATTCTTCACATGCTCAGATGCTCGCAATCATACAGTCAAATTATAGCAAGACGACTTGCCATTAATAATTAAAAACAGATATCTGTGCATGGTGCATTTTTCTAATTTGGCCCTCACCAATGGCTACATCTGCTTCTGAGGCAATTTTCAGGTTACAAACAGAGAGGCAATAGTATACATTTCACTCCAGGTTTCTGCCCTGGAAATGTTAAAGAAGAGGGGTACAAACAAGAATAATGTAATTGGCCCAGGAAGAAAAAGTCTAATTTGTATATTGCTTTTTTGGATTTTAAAGGGACTTTTGATTCAGTTTCAAGGGAACTTCTTTGGGTAAAGCTCGAGGGACTGTCTTTAGATAAGAGGTTATTATTTCTTATTTAAAAACTCTACGCCTCTACGTCCTGTCAGGTTAGGTGTACCCCGTCAGGGAGACTTTCCCCTCAAATCCCTATTGGGAGGGGGGTTAAGCAGGGGTGCATTTTAGCCCCCCACTTGTTTTTCTTAATGATTTTGCCCCCTTTCTGTCATTAGTTGATGGCCGTAGCCTTAGACTCTGCTCTGCTCTTATTCCCTTGCTATTATACGTGGATGACACGGTTCTTTTGTCTACATCCCGTGTTGGATTAAACCGCTTATTAAATTGTTGCCACAAATATTGTGTGATTAATAGATTGGAGCTGAACTATGAAAAATCAAAGATATTGGTCTATCCCTATTCCCAGAAATTATATAAGTAGACTATTAATGGCAATAAATTTGAACAGGTCAAGCACTTCAAATACTTGGGCGTCCACTTTCATTCTAGTGCCACTTGGACCCATCACCGCAGAATGGCTATTAATGTAGCTAAAGTCAGTGCTGCAGCAATCTCTCATTTTTATTTTTCTGACCATGGAAACCAATATATGCCAGCTGCACTCAAAGCTTTTAATGCCAAAAGTGGAGTTCAATTATTGTATGGATAGATGCAATTGACACTTCAGTGTCCAGTCTACCTTCTTGCGAAAGATCATGGGGGTACCCATGTGTGTTCCATATGCTGCTTTATGTTTGGAGTGCAGAGATAATTTGATGGCTACTAAGGCATGGATCCACTGAGGCTTTTAAAAAAATAAAATCTAGTTTATTGGGCTCAGAGTTGCAAACTGTCTATAGTTTGGCTAACAGAACCTGTTCTCCCTTAAATTTAGGGATTGTTTCAAATGCAAATCTTCCAGCTGTATATCTTTATCCACTTATAGCTCCAAATTTGTGCAGAGCCATCTCCTTGGCCAGATTTAATGTTCTTCCTTCTGCTCTTCTCTCTGGCAGATTCCAGGGGATCCCCTACTCCAGCAGGTGCTGTCCTTGTATGAAGGACTGTGTTGAAACTATCCCCCATGTTCTCCTTTAGTGTCCCTTTTATTTGGTGCCTCGCCAGGATCTTCTGTACCCTATATTAGCTCAATTCCCAGAGATTTCTTACGATTTTAAGGTTCTGTTTTTGCTTGATAATCAAGATATGGAAATAACTGAAATAGTAGCAAGGTTTCTTCTTAGTGCTATGGCTATATGTTCTGATAAGTAACCACTAGGTTTTTCTGCTTTTATGCTGTTTTTCTATGCTGTAGCTCCAATTTTACCCTATATGGATTTGTATTTTCTGATATATACATACGCCAATAAAGGCTTGTCAAAGTAAAGAATGGAGCTGAGAGCAGGAAAACAGTTCCCTCTTCAGGTGAGCCACCCTTCTCCCTGGTTGTGTTATGTGTGCCACAGGTACCCCCCCCCAATGAAGACAAAAGACAACAGTCTGGGTTAAACTAGTTTATTTAAATAATCTGATCTACATTTTACTGTTAAATATGCTAACATATTTCAATAGTGGGAATTTTAATTATTCTCTCAGCTTCACCATACATAGTCTTTTGGTACTTATGCTGATTGTACTTCAAAATTAAATGTGTTTCTACCAGTAAAAGACACAAACTTTCATTATACGTGATTATATGGTGAGAATCTAAATTTGGGAACGTGAGCAATAGGTCCCAGGCACACTACTCTGCTTATTATCCTGGTGGCTCACCTGGCAGCCTAACCATGGCTGCCTTTATTGGGCAGATCCTCTCTGGCCAGTGTCTTCTGCCCACCTTGTTTATCATTGCCCACCCACAATGTGCCAAGAGATGCCCAGCTCCAGCCCCCTCTTCTGATGTGTGATATGGCCACTACCAGGTTCAGAAAGATGTTCATTACCAAGTGTTTTCCTTCCCAGCCACACCCAACCACACAGCCAGTGATGCACTATTCTGGATATGCCCTCCATCATTCCTGAGCCTCAAGGTAATGGTTGATCATCCCTACCTATTGTGAGAAGCCTGCCCTATTTCTGCAAATCTAGTTATGCCCTAAACAATCAAAAGGCCAGGCGTATTTAAACCACCCTCTGATATGACATTACGAAGCTGGCGAAAAGGGGCTCCCCTTAGAGCCAGTCTAGGGAAGCCTCAAAAATTCTTGCTTGGTCCCAAAGGTGAAAGGCTAATCCTGTGATGGTGGGTAGGTCAGCCCCCAACAGAATATAAGTTTGCAAGCCATACCTCCCCATTGGCTGGACCTACAAGTAGTTGCCCAATGAGCCTCATGCCTTATTTGAACTCATGGGACTTAATCCTGGGAATTCTACTTTTATTGAATTGTTTAAATATTTTCTATATATTTTAAATGTTTTTTAATGTGTTAAATATTTTATTTGGATGGAAAGGTGATGTAGCAACATTTTAAATGAAAAAGAAATACATGGCTTCTTAAGTGATTCTAATAGGACTTTCTATCATAACTTTGCAGTAGTATTCTCTTATGCACTAACTTATGCAGGTATTATCACAGTTGGACTATGACCTGGGAAACCCAGGTTTATTATATTTATTTATTTTATCTGCCATGAGAGCTAGCTGGGTGACCTTGAGTCAATCACACAGTCTCAGCCTAACCTACAACACAGGGTTGTTGTGAGGATAAAACTGGAGGAGATGTGAATAATGTAAACCATTCTGGGTCCCCACTGGAAAGAAAGGCAATAAATAAAGTAAGCAATAAATAAAAATATGCACATTCCATTCCAGCCATTTAATGTTATATATAGTAGCATCTTACCCACGCAACACAAAGAAGGTGGCATTCTCAATTTAATATTATATATAGTAGCATCTTACCCACACAACACAAAGGAAGTGATATTCTCTAAGGAATGATGCACTCCAGACATTTAAGGCTACAGAACCATCCAAGACAGCATTTTGTCATATGGCTAGAAGACAGTAAAAAGTTAGAGCAGATCCTGAAATACTGGAGCAAGTGGCTTTTGGATTGTTTTTTTCCCCCTCTTGCTTTAACGACAATGCAAATGAAGCTGTACTGTAGTAGGCAGTTCTGCCAGGTGAAAAGTAATTAATGTTTCTAATAGTTATTTTGTAAAGCTTTTGTAAAGCTGAATAAAGCATTTATTTTCAACAAAACTGAACAGGCTGCAAAAATGCTTAGTACTGAGATAGGACTAGCAGAGGGTTATAAATCAGAGGGTTTGCCCTTTATACTGTTGTTTATTTAATTGTTAAATACTAGTGAAATCTTGGGAGAAAAAGAGTTCTGCTTAATGTAGCTTAGTAGATGCAAAATTCTGAGAGAACAATTTTGTACACTAGCTTAACATTTTTTTTCATATTTATTCTTTCATACACTGAAATGCTGATTTCCATTATTGCAGTGAAGCCTATTTAGCTTGAAGCAAAATTTTGTCTAATGCCGGCATTTTTATGATTGCAATGTTGCCTAAAGTGATTTCTCTAAAACTTCATGATTAGTGAAGCATGCCATAGTGATGAAACGAGTTTTATGGTACTGCCATTATAACCCCCCCCATTAGCTTAAAATGTGGTTGACTTCAGTTACTGCTAAAACTGCCCACCTCCAAAGGCACCTTCACTATTTCAAACCAGGGGCCCACCACTGCTCACTCCAAGTCCGTAGCGACAGTGGGGCATCTTTGGGCCAGGCCCCCCGACATACCACCAAGCCCCCCAATTTCCCATCCAGACAGTTTATTTTATTTTTCATGCTTCTGCAGCCTCGCCCTGCTTGCTGGCACCTTTGCCTCTCACCTCTCTCTCTCTCATCGCTCCTGACACAGCCTGGGTTTGTGCCACCCGACTTATTCAAATGCCCCTGAAGTAAAAAAAATCCTGGTTACAGCCCTGGATCACTCTGCTACATATCATGCTGCACTTTCAATCTTGTTCTTCAGAACTACCCCCTTGATATATGTTTGTGACAGGCATAACTCATCAGAAAATAAAACAGATGGGCCCACTTCTGATCAGGAGCCTTCCCCCTGTGCTATTTTTGGCAGCCCAAACAACCCAGGAGGCTTTGGGAGCAGTTGTTTGTCCTGTTGATAAGCTGCAAGTGCCTGCATTCAGTGCACCAGCAGCCTCCTGATAGAGTGAATAATTCCCCCTTCCATGTCCTCCAGCTTCTTTTTGCTGCAGAAAATGGTGCAGGGGGAAATGCCCTGTGCCATGATTCTGATCAGACTTGGGTCAAATCTGCATTTGCATTTTTAAATTAGTTTCTTGCTGCTGTGACTCCGTCTTTCTCTATGCTTGTTTGAATGTTGTTTGGAGAAGATTATTTTAAAGCAGTGCAGAGGTGCAATGACAGTGGAGCCGCCCCAAAGGACGATAAACATATGTGGACATGCGAAAGTATGCTAGCACTCTTGAGGTGTGAAAATGACGCCAAATGTAGACAGCTTTTTTGAAGATGGAGTCAAAAGGCTGGGAAACCGGTGGGAAAGACAAATGCAGATTCAGCCTTGCTCCTGCCTGTGCTTTTTACACAGGAGTTGCCACTGTGACCTGCAGCTATAGTATAGTATAGCTGCAAGTCCCTGTGATGAACTCATGTAAAAAATAACATCTAGTTAGATTCTCAGACTTTGGCTGAAACTCTTTGTGGAAAGTGAATTCTCAGCCACCAAGAATACAACTGAAGTACCTCATGGATTGTTCCCAACATATTCAGAGTACCAACATGAAGTAATCTTGCAATCTTGAGAAACTGATTTGGAATTTACATTATTTCGAGAACTCCACATGGAATTTTTGGACTCACAACTTCATTCTAGTTCTATGTGGTAGACCTGACTAAGAAATTATAGCAATTTACTCACTATAATCTTACACCCACATCTTCTTTGTAGCCACCGTACCGTGCATAGTCACACGGGCAGGAAACTGCGTGGGAGAAGAGTGGCTGTTTGCCCCGGAGCAAACTAACACATGGTTAAGCGATCAGACCTCCTGTGGAGGTTCTGTGGACGTACCGTGGAGGTTCCATGGGTAGGGAGAGGTGCCGATCACAGGACACACCTGCGCGCAACGAAGAAGCGTGCGGTGCTTTTTTTGTGTACACGACAAATGTGCATGCTCCGTTGGGTGCGTGTGCGCATCCACGGAGACTTGGGGGGGGAAACCTTTTTCGCAAGGGGACATGGGCGCGCGCCGGATGCCACCGGAAACGCGATCAGATGCCCACCCTTGCCCCGCAGTTTCCGGAAACTAGTACCTCCGAGGTACTAGTTTTTTGCTGCGTGTTTTCGGCGGGAAGCCTCGGTTGTGCCACGGAAGTGCTACGCTTCCCAGATGTGCTGATGAGATCGCGCCCGGAAACTCTGCCTGTCTTCCGTCTCTCTTGCGTGGCTACTGTTCCGTGTGACCGCAGCCATAGATAATCTTCACTGTGTATAAACCCAAACTGGATGTGTCTGAATAAATAAAAGTACAGCATCTCAAATTCAGAATGCAACAGGTGCTGCATAAACTGTATATGTATTTAAGTAACACATTCACCAATTAATTCATCCTATTGTCAAAATAAGGCAGATTCCAGAAGCACTGAAGCAGAAATATCTTAAGGGCAGTGTTCCCTCTAAGCTGAGTTAGTGTGAGCTAGCTCACAGTTTTTTAGCCTCCACCTCACACATTTTTGTCTTAGCTCAGGAAGGATAGCTCCATAGCCAACTAATTTATGCAGTAGCCAAATCGCTTGCTCACAATTTTAATGCCAGTAGCTCACAAAGGAGAATTTTTGCTTACAAGACTCCACAGCTTAGAGAGAGCATTGCTTGTGTATGAATAGCTAGTTTCCCTCATATGCAGGATTTTCCCTTTTTTCTTCTTCTTTCTTGCTGAGCAGCCCCTATATCTATTTTCTTATTTATTTATCTATGGCTGTCCCATCCAGTCACTTTAATGTATACATTTTAATGTTGGCTTAGCCCAGGGAACTGAGGGAAGAAACAAAATCACCTTCTTATATTCAGCTTCTGAAATGACACACTAGAGGCTTTTGAAAGTTCAAAATAAACAAAATGTTTTATTTAACTTAGAGGAGAAAAGGACAGGTGGAATCAGGAGTAGGATGTATGAGGTGAAGTGATAATAAAAACTGAGGTAATTTGTAATCACATTAATTCCAGATAATTTGTTGCCAACAAGTAAGTGTTTCTGCTATTCAAAATCTTTTAAAACTTTAAGGAGAGAGGCTTTCTTTTTGGGTATAATTCCAATCTCTTCTTCTTCCCAACTGTCATTTCTTAACTGACATCTCCACAAAGTTCAGTTTGAACAGCCTCTCACTCAAAGGTTTTCAAACTTTGTTAGGCATTAACCCTTGACAGTCCATCACAGAAACTAGCTTAAGAGAGCAATGTGTTAGTTTGTACCTTGTAGTTCTATGGCTTGGATACTAACTGTGTTTTCTACTCAAGGCTGGTGTCTCACTCTACCTCCCATGTTGTATCTGGATGCCCACCAATTTTCAAAGGTAGGATTTTGGAACAGGGTACATGGTAGGATGCAGCATAAGAAAAGGAGGTTGGAAAAATTCAGTATGTGAGTTCTGTTGTGCCTACAATCTAAGCCAATATTTTAAATTCCGTTTTCATACTAGGATGGCACATTAGTAGCCTACACAAAATGTCTGTCATCAACCAGAGCCCAGGTATGTTCCATTGAGGCTCTGGCTCTGTGGAATGGCCTCTCTGAGGAGGTGAATATCTCCTTCCTTGGGGATCTTCAGGAGGTGATGCAAAGTTTGCCAGGGTTTTTGAGGGGGTTTGAATGGCAGGCATATTTTAAAAGGGATGAAGAAGGGAGAGATTGGAGGTTTGTTACTTTTTCTGGTTTTAACTGGAATTTTTAAAACTGTTGTACATTACTTGAACCATGAGAAAAAATGAGGTATAAATGTTTTAATAAATATATAAATAATTCATATAGACCTTGATACTCATTCCTTAAATATTTTGCACTTCGTTATGATGAATGTTTGCATTAATCGCACAGAGTTTTAAAAAACATAGACTTGTGGTCTGATTCAAACTCTTCCTGCTGCAGCACATGGAGATTTATGGATACCACTGATTCCTGTGTTGGCACTTCCTGGTGCCCACTTGCTTTTTGAGTTTTAGATATAAAATCCAATCTGTGTTGAACAGAACGGGGGGGGGAACCATGTCACTCCCTACCAACGGACTGAATACCAAAATGCTGGGCGTATTCTAGGTAGGTGAATCAAAGCTTGTGGAGAAATGTCTTATCTCCTGGGAGGTTGGCAACAAGCAGGGCTTCACTGCGCATTTTAACCAGTTTTTTTCTCTGAGTTAAGAACAATTGTTTTTGTGTGTGTGTGTAAATTAGCCCCTAGCCTTCCAGATGCATTTCTTAAGATATCTTAATAGATCCAGCATGAGAGACAATGGGATGGGCCAGTTCACCTCCCGTCCTCCAAGTAGGGAATAGAGGTGGAGGTGTTAATTGCTAGGGCAAGAAGAAGAGAAAAGATTGGATTCCGCCCTTCACTCAGATTCTCGGAGTAGTTTACAAACTCAGTTCCCTTCCCCTCCCCACAACAGTCACCTTGTGAGGTAGGTGTGGCTGAGAGAGCTCTTTCCAGAACTGTTAAAGGAAGGGACTTCCTGGAGAAAACAGGGGGGAAAGCCTTGACCTGGGCTGACCAGGGTCAAGGAGGAGGGAAAATAGAGGTGATCAAATCTTTGTGCAACGGGAAGTAACTCTCTTTATTTGAATGCTGCTTTCCTGAGTGGACACACAGAGACTTTCCTTTGAGCAGGCAGCCATTGACCATGTGGCCAGCATGAAGGGCTGAAGGATGCTCTGAAGTAATTGAAACTTTGTAGAAATCTGTAACTAGTTAAACTGTATTTTACCATCAGCTAGGGCATGACAGCAATGGCTCAGTGGTTAAGATGCTGAGCTGCAGACTGGAAGGTCTCTAGTTCAGCAGTTCAAGACCCTGGTGCCATGTGACAGAGTGAGCTCCTGTCTCTGGCCCCAGCTCCTGCCAACCTAGCAGTTCAAAAGGAAGAAAAATTGCAAGTAGATAAATAGGTACCACTTCGGTGGGAAGGTAACAGTATTCCGTGTACCTTCATGCCAGCCACATGACCACAAAAACATCTTCTGACAGTGCTGGCTCAGTGCTGGCTTGGCTTGGAAACGGAGATGAGCACTGCCCCCTAGAGTTGGATTAATCAGGCTTTCAAGCAAGGGAAACCTTTACTTTTACCTTTTTAGGGCATGTATAGAGAAGGAACAGAGGATGTGCATTTACACCAAGTTCTTTTATCTTCCTCGTTCCAATCTGGTGCTGTGCTAAAAGTATGCTTCTAAACATTTTCTTTTTAATAAATACTTTGATCTTTTGATGTTGGGAGTGGTTCTCTGAACCACATACCCCTCCACTTTTTGGACACACTATTTTAAAGGGATAGTGGATAAAGTTTTATTTATGGCCGAAGCCAGCAGTTAACATTTGAAACACTACAAACTTAGTAGTAAAAAAAACCTATGAATAAAGAAAAAAAGGCTAAACAGAACAGTAAAATGCATTATAAAATACATAATCAATTCCTTAGGAGGTAGATGGTTAACAATAAAACAATTAACATTTAGTTTTCTGTGTTATTATAGATTTTCTAATTCTTAAAACACTCCATCCAAATCTAGCCACTTGGTGTGTTACCTCCGAGTGCCTATCTGAGAGGGTTTTTTTCATACTACGGGCTCTTTGCCTGCTGGTTAGAGGTAATATTGATGAGGGCTCCAAAGGTAAATTGAGTGAGAGATTTGGCCTTAAATAGTCTAAGGGCGGCTACAAGACATTTTCCACCTTTGTGCCAGTAAAAACTTTTGGATTGCCCCCACACTCCTTTTGGCACTTATTGCAACAGAATTTATATTTTAAAGGAGCTCCAGGGGATGTGGCAAGTGGCTATTCCTCCAAGGGTGCCCAAGACAGTAAACTGTCCCCATGGTAACCAGGCATTGGATAGTGGGAGACACAGATGCAAAGCCTCAGGGCTTAGATGGGGAGCTGGGTGTCCTGATCCTCCCAGTGGGGAGTCTGCAAATTGAACAGGTGGTGGCAACAGGCTACTTGGGAGTAAAAGAAAAGACTCTCCAGGGAGTTGGGAGCCCCTAGAAGGGCAGGGCAGTACATGGCCTGCAGGCCAGAGCAGGCACATTATGTCACAAAGCTGTTTCACAGCCAAATGTCCTTGGCCTTGCATAGACACAGATTTTTTAAAAAAGTCTGTGAGACTGGTAATTTCTCCCTGTGGTATTGCAGGGACCAAACCCTCCCCTTTCTTTGGCATCTAGTAACAAACCACAAATCTTCCCCAAAGCATAGATGTCATCTTGTCTTTCTCTGTTTCCCTGAAGCAGGAGGTGTTTTACAAGTGTCTAGAAAATATTACTGTTGTGTCATCAGGGGCCCAGGAAGTTAGCTGACATAAAATGCTTGCTTTGGAACCTCCAAACATGTTGTGAAACCTGTCAGTATTTTGTAACTGGCAACCACCACGGAGCCATTTTGTGATTGGTCCTGCCCCTGTAACAACCATTTTTTGTCATGGTACCACTACTGTGTTTTCAAAATCCCTAAAGTCTCCACAGGATCAACAAGGCTGGGGACTCCTAAGCTACATTAATTTCAGAATAAAGTCATACATTGTAGTGTTAGTATTCTGTTAGGTGGTGGTATGCTGGAGGAGACATGAAAGATTTAGAAGCCATATTAAAATCCACAGAACAGATGAATTATGACCTCTGAAGACCCTGTGTTACTCTGGAAAAAAAGTGCACTGCAGGACAAGAACTGAATTAATGTTTTGATATTTGTAGATGGAACTTGAGTCACACTTCTTCAGGATATAATACATGCAAAGACATTTTAAGCAAGTTGTTCCTCTGGGGATCAAACTGCTTTCCATTCTCATATGCTTGTTGGTGAGTGTCCTTTTGGACTCTTTCCACATTTAGCTGAGAATATGGTAAGTGAACCACTGGCTAAGTATCTAATTCTAGCTTCTGGGTGATTATTTCTCTAACAGAGCATAAAAAAAATTAAAGGAAAACAAAAACAAAATGCTAATGCTCTTGTTTAAAAGCTGACACATTGTGGAAAATGAAGCTGCCTTTCTGTAACAGCTACAGGTTCATATCAAGAGAGGCAGTCCTTCTGAAAGTGGATCCCAGGTCATGAGGGACTTGACTCAACACCTTACGTTGAACCCAGCAACAAACAGACAGCAAATTAAGATGTTGCAAAATAGATGTAACAAGCAGGAAACCTGCAATGACTTGCAAGAGGCATCTTATTTTCTTCTCCCCTACAGTTTCTTCTTTCCCTTTTCTGAACCCACTGCCAAACCCTCTTTCCTCATTTCTTTCCTTCCTGCCCACCAATGAACCTCCCATTATCTGCCTCCCATTTTCAGCTTTTCCTCTTTCTCTGCTTGCAGCCTCTCAGGAAAACGGTGGCTGCATTGCACGGTACTAGCTACTTAGCTGAGCCCTGTTGTACAGTGCTGGCCCAGCTGCACAGAAGGGGATCTGCAAGGACTTGCGCGGGGCACCTCACATCCTCTTGTATCCCCCTTCCAACATTCTTTCCCTTCTCCTGGAAGTACCAATATCTTAATCTTGTTTTGAGCATAAGATTTTTATTATTATTTTATTTTAGATTTTATTTTAGAGTTTATTAGTTTTAACAACAACAAGAATAACAACAGACAACTATAGAAAAAAGAAATACATATAACAGAAAAGCAACTAACAACAATGGAGCATATATTCTTGTTTCAGTTTTAGTTTAACACTTTAACATCAAATCAAGTTCTTATACACCTGTCTCAGTTAAAAAATTTAATCTTCTAATAGACCTCTTTCTGTTTTATAATCATTTTGATAGTTTTCCAAGATAACTTTCAATCCATTTATAAAATCTCACCTAGTTTCTTTCAAAGATGTCTTCTTTTTTCTTGTAATTGTAAAGTCAATTTATCCATTTCTGCTGCTTCCAAAAGTTTGTAGATGATTTCTTTTTTTGTTGGCATTTCTTCCATTTTACAATACTTTGCATATAATATTCTAGCAGTTGTTACAACCTGCATAATCATATATACATCTTGTTTCTTGTAATTTTGTTATGCCATGTTTAATAAAAACAATTCTGGTATAAATGGTATACTTGTAACTAATATTTTTTGTAATACCTCATGTATCCATATCCAATATTTTTTGCAGCCTTACAAGTCCACCACATATGGTAAAAAGAACCAGTGTTTAGTTTACATTTCCAACATATATTTGACATATTTGGATACCATTTAGCTAAATTTTCTGGTGTCATATATGATCTATAAAACATTTTTTATATGTTTTCTTTATATGAAGTGGCTTTTGTAAATTTTATATTAACTTTCCATACCTCGGACCATTGTTCTATTTGTATATTATGACCTATATTTTGTGCCCACTTAATCATTGTATGTATCTTTTACAACTTCATCTTGCATTTTCATGTCTAATAATAGCATGTAAAATAATTTTATATACCTCCCATCAGAGCATAACATAATTTTATCCAATTCTACTAGTGTGTCACAGAACCCAGTGGCTTTATCTTTTACATATCTAGAATCCAGTTGTGCCCTCCAGTTCAAATAGAAGCCTTTTTTTGTTGCATTAATTTACTTTGGTCATCTAGCAAGACTTCATATCTCCACAGCTGTTCTTTTGTAAATGTCATTGGATTTATGAAAGCTTATAATGGTGAGACCCACTTTGGTATTTTGTTATAGTACATCTTTTGAGCCTCTTCCTATGCCTTTATTAACGTTGCTCTCAATATGTGTTGCTTAAAATATTTATGATTGCCACTTCTTTGGTAACAAACAAAAGCATGCCATCTCAATTTTAAGTCATGTCCTTCCAACTTTAATATCCTTGAATCTTCTAGGGTAATCCAATCTTTCATCCATGTGAGGGCTGCAGCTTTATGGTATAATTGCCAATCCTCGTCTTTCCTTTAAATCTTGAAGAGCTTTCAGCTTAATTCTGGGTCTTTTGCCTTGCCATATAAATTGTCTCACCAATTTGTCTAGTTCTTTAATGTACTGTTGATTTTTTATGATTTTATGAAAAAGGAAATCAATCTCGGTAGGATATTCATCTTCACAGTCACTACTCTTCCCATAAATGATAATTTCAATTTTTTCCAGTTTTCTAAATCTTTTTAATTGCCAATAAAAGTTTCATATAATTGTCTTTAAACAGAGAGCTACACCTGTTTGGATTATTCCTAAATATTTTGGCTTCCGGTTTGACGGCGCTGCGACTGGTCGGGTTCGGATCGTCTCCGAACCGACTGAAACCCCTTCATCTTTTTTGGAGCTCCCCGCTTGTCGGTCGAGCACCGCTTCTCCTCCTGGAGGGTGGGGAAGTCGCAGGGGGCTTACTTGCCCCCCCATTGACGGCGAATCACGGGGGGTGTCGCTGGCTGCCCCGAAGCAGGGATGAACTAGCAGCGACCAGCCATTTTTAAAGTTGTTTAAAATTAAGAAATTATGAAGAGTGGAATGAACACGGTTTCCGTGTTCAACTAGCAGCGACCAGCCGTTTTTAAAGTTGTTTAAAATTAAGAAATTGGTGCCTTGTTTAGAAGATTTTTTGTTGTACACATACCTTTGCAACAAACGAAGATTGTGAGACAAATACCCCACCTAGCAAACCTCAACTATATGGTGAAAGTTGGAGGAGAAATGGAAGTAATGAAAAAAACGGGGTAAGAATAAATGTATACTGGACTCTAAAAGTTGACTAAGACGTGTGGATAAATGTGGAAGAAATTGTGGAAAAGATATTGAAGATAGTGGAGTTAAAAGCATTGGGGACTATCTGTAAGTATGTGGAAACTGGAGAGAGAAAATGGCGGCGGTGAAAACGGAGGATGAAATAGAATCAGAGACAATTCTACAGTTAAAAGACTTTAATGTGGAACAGTTTAAAACCTTTTTGGAAAAATCTATTAAACAAGCGGTTGCAACAGTGGTAACTTCAGCATTAAAAAATGTATTTGGAAAACAACAGGTTCCGCAGGAGGAGATGGAAAATAAGGAGGGAATGGAACGAGGCTCACCTGGGTCAAACAGCAAGAATTAGAATATGAGAGGGAGCCCACAGCTAATCAAGCCATGTACATAGAGGATTTAATGCAGGACCGTGAACTTTCTTCGGGGAGTCAGCCAAAGAAAGGGCAAAGTTTAAGACTTAAAATACAAAAAAAACCCCGACATGCCATGAAGGGACAAGCTAAGAAAAAGAGAGGGCAAAGAAGAGTAGAAAGGAACTTCAAATGTTTTTTAAGAACAAAGCTTCATGCAGAGAAGGGGGAAAACCAGAGTCAAGATTTAAAGCTACACGAGCGTAAAAAGCCAAGGAGCTTAAAAGTAGCCCAGAAGGAACAATGGAGAAAAGAACATATTCCAACATGCCAGGAGAAGGAAAGGAAGGAATTTAAAAGATTCAAAAAGAGTTTTAGGTGCAACAAAAGAATGAAGATCTATCTGTGGGAAGGGACCTGGCATAGTTTGGTTTTAAGGCAATTGGAATTTAAGAACTTTCGACATTTAAAAGAAATAGAAAAGGAAGAAGAAGAAATAGAGAAAGGAAGGGGAGGCGGGAGACAAGGGGGAGACAATCTGCCTTTGGATATTTATATGTTGTATCAGTGTATGATATAAGATTGGAATGACTGACCATGAGCAATGTAACAATATGCAATATTACAATCAAGTAGGAGTGTAGATTTGTTGAAGATGAATTGCTATATGGGGCAATTGCTTGTATAAAGTATAGGTTTGGAATTGGGATGTAATTGAGATTAGAAATAATCTGATTTAAAAGTAATCATCACAGAATAAGAGGAAGGTGAAGATTATAACAAAACAGTCCTGTTATAGTGATGATAAGTAAGTGGAAGTAAGTGGAAGCAGGAAGGTGTATGTTTATGTAAGAATCATTATTTTGTTAGGTAATATAAGGATATTCTATTATTAAGGAAAAATGTGGGTGGAATATGTGTGAAAATGTGTGGAGGATTTTTTTTGATTTGACAATTATAAGCTGATCATAGGAGGAATATCTATGAATTTAATAGAAATGAGGAGGATAGGTTATACAGAAAATAAGTAGTAGAGAGTGGGAAAACTACTTGCTAAGTTGGTTGGAGTCTGACCATGTGTAAGGAAAAGTGAGATATGGTATAAAGAGTAAATAGCAATAGGATGCGTTATTAGAAATCTCATTGGAGAAGTGGCAGTTTAAAAGAATGATCCTATTGGTTATTGTATACTACAAGAAGGTACCAGAACTATGTATATCTATAGTTAATCTGTGTGGAAATTAATAAATAGATTATTTTAAAAAAAGGATTATTCCTAAATATTTTATTTTCTTCTGAACTTCAATACCCAAACAATCTTGTATCACCTGTATTTGTTCTCTAGTGCAGTTTTTTCAATATTTTTGTTTTAATGTTGATCTTTAAACCCGCATATTGTCCATATTTTTATTGCACTTAAAAGTTTAATGATAGATGTTTGTGGTTCTTCCAAAATGAATACTAGATCATTTGCAAATGCTTGTAGTTTATACTCTTCTCCTTTGAGCCTGAGACCTTTGATTTCAGTGTTTCCCCTGATCATATTGTTTAATGTTTCAAGAGCAAAAATAAATAAGAGTGGAGATAATGGGCATGAGGATAGGTTATACAGAAAATAAGTAGTAGAGAGTGGGAAAACTACTTGCTAAGTTGGTTGGAGTCTGACCATGTGTAAGGAAAAGTGAGATATGGTATAAAGAGTAAATAGCAATAGGATGCGTTATTAGAAATCTCATTGGAGAAGTGGCAGTTTAAAAGAATGATCCTATTGGTTATTGTATAATTCTACAAGGTACCAGAACTATGTATATCTATATATTATGTTTGTATGTGTTTGTTAATCTGTGTTGAAATTAATAAATCTTTTATTTTTTTTCCGTTTTATATTTTTTATTGGATTTCTCATTTGTCTTTTATGTAAAATTTCTCATTTGTCTTTTATGTAAAAAACCTGATTATTCCTGATAAATTGTTTGAGTCAACACTCTCTTCAGTCTGTTTTCCAAAATAGATGCATAAATTATATAATCAATGTTAAGTAATGAGATTGCTCTATAATTTTTAATTTCTTTTTCATCTGTGTATGGTTTATGTATTAACGTAATCAGTGCTTGATTCCAAGACTCCGGTAATTGTTTTGTTCAAATATATTTTGAATAGTATTTTTCAATGGTAATGCACTTTGATCTTTGAATATCTGGTAAAATTCTGCAGGTAATCCTAATCTTTGTCTGATTCTTTCTTTCTTTCCTACTCACCAACCAGCCTACATAAGAACATAAGAGATGCCAATGATGGATCAGGCCAAAGGCCCATCCCAATGGTAATGCACTTTGATCTTTGAATATCTGGTAAAATTCTGCAGGTAATCCTAATTTTTGTCTGCTTCCTTCTTTCTTTCCTACTCACCAACCAGCCTACCATTTATCTGCCCTCTATACTCAGATACCGATTGATAAATATAGATATAGATATTATTTACTTCATTTATACCCTGCCTTTGTCCATAGTGGAAATCCAAAACAGCTCATGTAGTTTTCCTGCCCTCCATTTTATCCTCATAACAACAACCTTGAGAGGGTGTGCCTGACCTAAGGTCTCCTTCATGACAAAGTGGGGATTTGACCCTGGATCTCTCAGATGCTAGTCTGAAACTCTATTACATTGCATACTCTGGTTTCTCTTCAGATGGCATAAATCTTTCGCCTTTTACTAACTATTACATCACAATAGTTTCATGGTGGCTGCTGTTGAACAGTAGCAAGAACATGGTTCTGCAAATCATGTGCTATTGTCACCCAAGAGTGGCTGCCCCAGTGAGTCCTCTCTCAAAGGGCAAAACAACCCTGTAAAGGACCCTGCCCCCTCCCCTTTCATTCTACTGACAGAAATTAAGGCTTCAATTGGCAGATTTGAAACTGTTGGCAGAGTGTACATATGCAGTAAAAGGGAGCACAAGCTGTTTAAAGAATAAAGTTGTTTTTTAAAAAAATGAGAGCAGAGTTTGTAAGAAAGAGGAGAGAGAAAGAGAGGTCTAACTATCTAACTATATAGGAGGGAGTCAGTAACAAAGAGGTCTCAGCAGGAGCAGGGAAAACCCTAACTGAGCCAATCAGGATACAGGAAGGAGACTATTTGAAAATAGTAGGAAGTGCCTAATCTCACTATGCCAACTAGTTGTCCCCTCTGCTGCCCCCTGCAGGATGTTTTTCTCATCTTCTTTTCTATGCACAATAGACACCATACAAAATACCCATTTGGAAAATTCCAGTCTTCAAGCAGAGCACATTGGCTTCAGCCAATAAGCATCCTCAGGAAGTTATGTCACTTTTTGGGTGGTGTGAAAATATCTAATAATTAAGAAAACTGCATACAGGGGCTACGGTTTTGGTTATTTGTGGCACTACAAGTCTCAGTTTCAGTGACTGAAACCAGTTTCAGTGGTTGAAATTAACTCCACTGCCTGGTTTTTTCCAGGGTTTGGCAGCAGTGACAAGATATTATCATACATTAAAAGATTAGTTCCGTCATTAGGTTGTTTTCTTTTTCTGTGTGTCTTTTGGACCTTAATTCTTGCCCGCAGTGTATCAGAAAGTATCTGCATATGATAAATCCTCCTTCCCTTTAATGAAATTAGTCATCATTTAAATGCAGAATCCTCACTTTCCTCCCAAAGAAAGGAGATTTATACTGTTAACTACATGGCTAGGAGCAGGATTCAAAGCTCTAATTTTTGAACTTCAAACCAGGGTTTTGATTCAAAGTGAATATTTAAATAGTTTCAAGGAAACTATCATATTAGGAGGAAGATAGTTTAACCATTTATTCTTTTTGAGGAAAAAGAAGTACTTGAAGGCTTTTGGCTTTAAAAGTAATTCCCTGCAGCAAGACAATGTACTGTGGTTCAACTGTTCAAATCTAAATTATGACTGTCACTCCATTTCTATTCTCATTTTTACCCCCAGAAAAGCCTTTTTAATCAAGCTTTTGGTACAACTATATGACTGTCACAGATTTTTAATCACATTTCCCATTAAGAGTAAAAGTGTTCAGTATAATATCTTGGACTTCCTACTGAATTTAAAAAGGAATTAGCATATTTAAGATTATACCATAAGTCTAGCCACAACCTTATCAATAAAGAACAACTCCTTTACACTTTTGGCTTAAACGTATTGTGGACAGTGGCCCTGTAGCCTAATCTTAATGTGTGTATTTGGAAGTAAATCGAGAAAAAACACTCTGGAAATTTCAACCTAGCATCCTCATTCTAAAGAAAAGAGTTTCATGGTCATGTTGCATAGAGTCACACATCATCTTCTTCCATTGTCTTGGATCTGTCAAATGACACTATTGCCATTCTAATAGCTGACTAATATAGTCTGTAATATGTCTGGAGTGGTCACTCAGAGGTTGCCTCCCCTCTCACTCATTCTCACCCCTCCATCTGTGTGGTGTATAATGGCTGGTGTTGAACAATGGTAGATCCTGATGGTAGTGGCCCTGATGTTTCTTGCTATTGCAGTATCTCATCCCAATGTGACACCAAAATAATGGTCTATTTCACAGCTGGTCATGGAATAGACTTTGTTTATGAAGGAGACTGAACTTCTTCAGCAAACAAAATAAAATCCTTGAATAAAATCTGTGCATCTCTTACATTTCCAAAATAACAATTTTAAGGGTTTTGATCAAATGTAGCCAATGGCTGTTTGGCCTGTTTTGCCAACAATAGTGTCTTTAGCATAGTAACGTGACAGGTTTCCATTTATAAACAATTACATCTAAGAGCCTGAAGGAATATCAAGGGTCCTGTAAGTAACTACCTGCACTGATGCTCCAGGGCTGGCAGTATAAAATCTGCATATCAGTTTCAACTCTGCAATTTCTTGTTAGAGCCTTTCTTTGAAACTTTCCTGCTAAAATTCTTCAACCTCTAAGTCTATTACTGACTGTCCAAGGAAGTTCTGTGTTACAACCCCATTGTTTGCTGTTGCTCCAACAGAATTAGGATTCAGTGTCTTCAGCAGGGCTATTTTTGGGCAGGAACGCACAGGAACGGAGTTCCGGCTGGCTTCCAAGTTGGCCACGTGCAGCAGGAACTCATTAGCATAATAGGCCACACCCAACAGCAGAGACTCATTAGGATTGGCTACATTAGGGGTGTGTGGCCTAACATGCAAAAGAGTTCCTGCTACAAAAATGCCCTGGGTTTTGACAACAAACAAGGTAAACAGAATAACAAGCAAAAGGTGGGTGTGTGCTCATGACCTTTGCTGTCAGGGGTGTGGCCCAATATGCTAATGAGTTCCTGCTGTTGGGTGTGGCCTATTATGCTAATGCGTTCCTGCTGGGCTTTTTCTACAAAAAGAGCCCTGGCTCTTCACTAATGTATATAATTGTCTCTTAAATATTTGAACTTAGTTTTGTCTTCCTTTGTATCTTCCTTATTTCTCAGTCACCTTTGTTGGCATGTACAAATACTACAAACAGCACTTGAATGAGGGGAGGGTACAAAGCCAATTATATAAAAGTTTATGTGGTATTTAAAAGTGAGAATTAATACATTCTTAATCCATTTCTTTTAGGTTGTGCTCATCCATCTCATGTATTGTTTATCCTCCTCTGTTGCTTTGGCAGTCATGACTACTAACCCACTGCTTGCATGAGAAGCACCTGTATATTCTATTTTCTGCTTTATTGCTAATACTTTTGTGAAATGATCTCAATAAATCTAAATTGAACAGTACTGTATGCAGCTGTAAGTCATGTGGCTTAATTGTCACTCTCCTAACTATATTTTTAAAAGCTAAAAATTTTCCATACTAATGTGTCATCTCTAGATATGTTCCATAAAACAATAAGGAATCGTTACACTGGTTTTCCAAGCTCAATGTAAATACATCAATGTAAATACATCAAAAATACATCTGTGAACTTAGCTAACCATTCTTTTCTACAGATTGTTATACTAAGTACATATTTTCCATTGCCTAAAAGTGAAACTGCCCATTATCTATGAACCAAATAACATATTTTTGTGCTTACTTGTATATTTAAATACATTAGGCAGGCAAGTTATAAGACTTCAATTTAGCTTTTGTAAAATAAATAGTATGTTCCATAGTGCTAAAGAAACATAAATAAGTAGCTGCACTTTTAATGACTGTAAACCTTAATAGCAAAAAACAATGACTATAACTTGAATAAATCTGCAATATGTGAGCATGTAATTTAAGGAACTATTAATTTTGAGTGTTAGCAAGAAGAGGAAGTTATGTAAATCATTTACAGTTCTACCTATTTTACAAACTTTATTTTGTTGCCTATAGAGTATGCAAGTAGGTATGCAAACAACATGTATTCCATTCCTTCAGAATGTTTCTACTGCAAATATGAAAAGCTGTAAAAATTAATAATAGACACTATGAAGTTTTATGGTAGTACAGAGACAAACTCTAGTGGTTTGGGTGGCATTTATGAACAGATGTTCAGTTTGGGATATATCAATCAATACGGAGACAGAATGCCACACATCAAATGTCTTTTCAGCACACAAATTTACCTAGCTCTTCCTATGATACAATAATGTACACATTTTGAAGTAGTGGTTACATATGAGTGGTTAGAGGAAACATAAGTTCAGTTTCATTATATCTGTTATCATCAGTGAACATGTGCATAATTATTGACTGAGAAGTAGTATATTCACTTAGAGAACTAGTTTATGATTTCTAGTTTAATTGAAATATACCAGGCTCTGGAGTTCTAATTCACATTCTACTTGTGGCTCACTCTCTGCCCACATTTAGATCTCATGACACACCTCAGTACATCACAGGCATGAACACAGCTCTTCCCCTCCACATTTTACCTACTCTCCTTACATGCCAAGAACAAGTGAAAGCTGCCAGCCAATCAGCCCATTGCATAGCTGGTTTCTGCTGGAAACAAGATCCGGTTGTCTTCTGAGCTCACTTCTGTAAGGAAGGATTTGTGTCTGGTTAAAATGGGATGTGTGGAAATCCACAGCAGGTTTACTACTCAAACAACACATGGCTCATATGCTACAAAGCAACTGTATATGAGCTAATAACCAGAGGTCATTTCGGGGGGAATCGCGGGGGATCGCAGTTCCCCCGGGTGAGGTATGGGGGCGGGGCACATGATGAAGCCCCACCCCCTGCTTCCGGCCGCCCCGCTTCCAGCCCTCATTCAGCCAGGAGGAGGCAGGAGAAGAGGGAGGGTAAGTTGCTTCCCCCCTGCTTCTCCCCACCCCTGCCTGCCTGGGGCCAGGGAGGGCCTTTGCGGGGCTTCCTTGCACTCCCGCCGGCCTTGCAGGTCCACCGCCAGGCCCCTCATGGGGCTCGGCAGTGGAGCTGCAAGGCCGGCAGTGGCGGCCGGGACCGTTGGGGGTGGGGTGTGTGGCCTTATGACACACTTCCAGTGATGTCAGGGGGTGTGGCCTTATGACACACTTCTGGTGATGTCAGGGGGTGTGGCATATGCTAATCAGTTATGCTAACGAGTTCCCCTAGCTCTTTTTCTACGAAATGACCCCTGGTAATAACTAATCAGTATAAAATATTTATGGTGTCTCTAAATTTGTTACAAGTATTTCCAGAAAGATAATCCATTACTCATTTTTTCAGTTTTAAATTCATTTACATGGATGCAAGCTGTGTCAATTTAAAATGAGACTAAGAGAGAATGTTTTTATTGAATTATTTTATAATGTTAATGTTTTTAATTGTCCTCATATTTTATGTGTGCCGCCTTGGGGACCCTGATCAGGTGGAAAAGTGGCATAAAAATGATTTAAATGAATAAATATTCATATAAATTTCACATGGAAAGACATTTAGCTCATACTGCCCCCAGCACTGATCTCAAGTATAGAAAACTATGCTTGGTCTTAGCTAGTTTATTTAAATGATTAATCTACATCATAAGCTATTAGCCTCTTTTAATGGAGGACTGTGCTTTACCATCATTTGGGCAACTCCACCCTGGCTCCAAATGCGGCCAACAATTAATTGTTTATCTTCACCTGCACAGGAACTGTGCCAAGAGATGGCAAGCTTAATCTCCATCTTCCACTAACAAAGGGTTTGGTTGATGCTGCTCAGTATCAAAGGCATTATCTCCTATATCTGCCCCTACTATGGAGTGAATGGGCTGTTACAGTAATGGTACTCCATAAGTGCATGATGCTTCTGGATACCTGGATTAAACTCATATAAGGTTCTTCCATTGCCATTCCCCCAGCCAATGTTCTGTGCCTGATAAGAATTATAGAAGTGGCTGGGTCAATAGTAGGGGTGTGCAAAAAAAAAAATTCAGCCTGATTCGGATTCAGCCAAATTTGGGGAGATGGTATTCAGCCTGCCGAATACTTCCCAAATACCATTATCGGCAATGGGAGCCAATTCGGCAGGTATTCGGCCAGCCAAATTTACAGGAAACGTAGGTGTCTGTGAGATGAACTAAAAAGCTGGGGTTGACCTTAGGCAATGGATACGCACCGGCCTTAAATGAAGGCCAGGTGTACAGAACACTGTTTTGTGTAAGTGGTTAAGCCTACTTATAAGTGCTGCTTTTAAGGAAACCCTTCCTCACCTCTTTTAATAGTATCCTATCTGGTCTAGTTAGGTATATGAATGAACTAGAGCCCTACACTGGATTACTTTAAATACAAAAGAATTCCTGGACAGAACCTTATTATTTAAATCAATGGCCCTAACAAACCAGAAACACCCACCCACAAGCCTAGAAAACTCTTTTAAACCCACAAATACCTCAACCAATGCCACACAAGTGAACTAAACTGAATAAGTGCCACTGTTGCCAAGCCTTAGGGAGAGTAGCAGCAGAGCTCACCAGCAGCAGCAACCCCCCCCCAGCAACCAGAAGGAAATCCTTCCTGACTCTAAGTCAGTCAGTCAGTCAGTCTGTCTATCTCTATCTACCTACCTACCAATAAAACAAACAAACAGGAAGGAATATATCTATAAAATATGAAAGCAATAAGTGCCACTGTTGCCAAGCCTTAGGGAGAGTAGCAGCAGAGCTCACCAGCAGCAGCAACCCCCCCCCAGCAACCAGAAGGAAATCCTTCCTGACTCTAAGTCAGTCAGTCAGTCTGTCTATCTCTATCTACCTACCTACCAATAAAACAAACAAACAGGAAGGAATATATCTATAAAATATGAAAGCAATCAAACACACTACCTATCTATCTATTCAACAAGAAAACTACTGAACTACAGGAACAGAAAGAAAGATAGAAAACCAGGGCACCAACAACAACAGCTGACCAATGAAACCCAAGGCAAAACCCCCAAGAACAGCTCCAAACATACAAAAAACAGACAGTACAACATATGTTTACAGTACAACCTTTAAACTCCAAACAGACAAAAAAACACACACAGAACAACCTTTAAACCCACACCACCCTAACCCCACCAAACAGAAAAAACCAAGGCAAGCAAGACCCCCCCCCACCCATGCAACAATAACCAGCACAACTTTTTAAACTTAAACTTATAAACCTCTAAAGTACTAAAGACAAAGAAAAAAAACCCTTTAAACTGTTTTCCACCAAAAAGGGGGGGGGGACAAGGAAAATAACACAGAACCCCTCACACACACACTCAAGCAACAATACAACTTTTAAACTGTTAAAAATAAACTTTTTAAACTGTTAAAAAGAAAACGCCTAAAACCCCCAACACCTCACCCCAGAGAACCCAGAATCCACCCACCCAGACCAATCCACCCCCAACCCAAAGAAACTTAAAAAATAGAGGGGGGAAACAAAAGCCCTTTAAAAATTAAACAGATCCCAGACCAATGCAACCAACCCAAAGAAACTAAAAAATAGAGGGGGGTGGAGAAAAAAGCCCTTTAAAATTTAAATAGATCCCACTTAAAATCAAACCTGGTGATGTCTTCTAGTGTCCAGGAGTCCAGGGAGTCCAGCAGTAGTCCACAGGAGAGGGCAGCAGACCAGGCAGAGAGCAGCCAGCAGATAAAGCCAAAGGCCAGCACAGCACAATCTCTCAGCCAGGCAGCCAGGAGGAACAGTCAGCAATGGAGTCTAGTAGGTAGGCTGGACTCCTTTATATCCTCTCTGCCAAGTACAGGAAAGTTTCACAAACTGAAACTGTCCTGTGATTGGCCCAAAGAGGATGCAACTCACCCCTACTGGGAGAGTTTCAAGTCTCCCTCCCCCCTCCTCCCTGGAGTCCCAGGGAAGAGGCAAGAAAAGGCCAGTTTCAGTGGGAAAGGCAGCAATAGGGTAAGTAAACCCCCTTCCCATCTTTCCCCGGCCATTTTTTAGCCTGTATTCGGCTGGCCAAATCAGGTCAGAGAATCTGATTCTACCAACGGCTGGGCCAAATACCACCAAAAAAGGGGGTTTCGGCCAGGTATTCAGCTTGGCCAAACTGAATGCACATCCCTAGTCAATAGCATACATGTCCCTTAATAAACTTGCTCAGTCATGAAATGTGATGATCATGATGCTCATGATGACACAGATGTAAAAACTAATCTCTCTGGTCATGTGAACTATGAAGTGTTTCTGTGGATGCTGTTTCCACAGTTTTACACGGGTGCTAATATAAGATCACATTACTGTAACACTCTGTACATGGAGCTGCCTTTCAGGAAGAGCTGTAACCTTTAAGCAGTGTAAAATGCAACTGCAGTGATTTTCACTGGGACCTACCACGATGACTATCACCAGTATTGTATTTACAACATAGGCTGTCCATTTGGTTCTGGTGCCAGTTAAAAGGCCCTTAAGAGTCCTAAATAGTGTAGAACCTGAACTGTTAGTAGTTGGAGTTATTCTGAAGGCCATTTGGTGGCAAATGAACTGATTTTCTTATGTGGTCCTGGCTTGCAAGGTTTTAAAAATATTTTTTATTTTCATTGTATCGCTGCTGGTGGTTTTACTGGTTTTCATGGTTTTCTGTTGCTGAGTTAATGCTGGCTTTATAGTTGATCATATCAATGCTGCAACTAGTTGTCATTTTTAAGGTTTTTGATTAAATCTATTTGACTCAGCAGTGAAGATTTTTGTGAGTACAGGAATATTTCATTAACATGTCTATTAACCGTTTAATAAGTATGATGATGACTACTGTCACCAACTTCCAGAAAAAAAACAATTTTAGGGTTATCAGTGTATGTTAAGGTTTGTGTATAGTTTATAAAGAAGTGCATATTAATATACAATGTCAAATTTAGTTCAGAGGTAGCTAGAGGGAAAATTTATTTCAATACCATATTTCCTTCAAATAGTAACAATTATTAGAATGTTAAAAGTCTAATCCTCTGGGTTGTTGAGGCTTTGTTATTATTTTTATTACCCTGATAAATTATAAATTTGGCCTTCCACACTGAGAACAAATTCTAATGAATTTCATTATTCTTTGTCCCTTGATATATATTTTGTATATGAACTTCATTTTTTTTCATAAAATGCATTTTCTTTTCAGTGGGATGCCATAACAGAAATGGATGAATATAATCGCCCCATTCACACTTACCAGGTATGTAATGTTATGGAAGCAAACCAAAACAACTGGCTTCGCACAAATTGGATCTCTCGTGATGCAGCCCAGAAAATTTATGTGGAAATGAAGTTTACATTGAGGGACTGCAACAGCATTCCATGGGTACTGGGGACATGCAAAGAAACATTTAATCTCTACTACCTGGAATCAGATGAATCCCATGGAATTAAATTCAAACCAAATCAATACAGTAAAATTGATACTATTGCAGCTGATGAAAGTTTTACTCAGATGGATTTGGGGGACCGCATCCTTAAGCTGAACACAGAAGTTCGTGAAGTGGGACCAATAAACAGAAAAGGATTTTTTCTTGCTTTTCAAGACATTGGTGCGTGCATTGCTTTGGTCTCTGTCCGTGTTTACTACAAAAAGTGTCCTTTCACTGTTCGGAACTTGGCTATGTTTCCTGATACTATTCCAAGGGTTGATTCTTCCTCTTTAGTGGAAGTACGAGGCTCCTGTGTGAAGAGTGCTGAAGAGCGAGACACTCCAAAATTATATTGTGGAGCAGATGGGGATTGGCTTGTGCCTCTAGGACGATGCATCTGTAGTGTTGGGTATGAAGAAGTGGATGGTTCCTGCCATGGTAAGATAATTGTTTTTGATTGCATTCCAAGGCAACCTTTGGGTTTTTTTCCTTAATCACATGGATTTCAGTCCAGCTTTCACTGAACTTTGTGGCCAAATTTTCTCTAATAAGGGGTATCTGGTTCATAGTTGAAGGTTGCTTGGGATATATTCAGACCAGGATTGTACTGAACAAAGAATGGGTAGATTATGTATTTTGGGAAAGCAAAGCTGTAGGCTTTTTAAAAAATCATGAGCAAAGTGGAGTATTTTAGATTGCTGGTTGTGAAGAATAATGGAACTGAGTTGCAGGATGGATACCAAGTAATTAAGTGGAATGTATATGCCAAGTTCAATAGAAGAGAAAAGATTTAGGGCAATGTGCCTAAGGAATCTGGAATGAATACATTTGTGAAAAACAATATATTAGGCCAGTGCTTATTAGTTGCAGTAATATATGTTGTGTTAATTGGAATATTAATACAAGAAAGTAACAGTAATTTCATGTGAAAAAAGATAATAGGTAGATGCCCTAGGTATATGCTAAAGTAGAAACTCATTGCAGTATATTTCTTTCATGTACTATTTTTTTTACTAGTGTTTGATGAAATTACACATATAATGTTAACTGTGTAACTAGAACATAACTGTCATCTTTACAGACCTATATAGAAAGGGCAATAGATAGATTAGATAGATAGATAGATAGATGATGGACGGACGAGTTAAGGAACCCAGAGAGCCATTTTGGTGGTTGTTTTCCCAATCAGCAAGTGGAACTAGTTTTCTCAAAGACCGTACTGTTTGTTTATTTATTTATTTATTTGTTTATTTATTTATTGGATTTCTACCCCACCCTCCCAGCCAGGCCAGCTCAGGGAGGCTTACATAAAATCAGCATATAGGTTACAATAAAACATAAGATATAAATTACAATTAAAACAACTCTAAAACCATTTAGACCATACAACATAATAAAGTGCTAGTGTCGTTGATTTAACAGTGGCCGCGGTTACCAGAGTTCCAGCATGCTAGATTATTGCAACTTTTTCTATGCATTGTATTTGTGAAATTTATTGCACTTGAAACAATTAGAAGATCCTGCCATGATAGTACCATTTTATTCCCTTTCTGAGGGGATGGAAAATGAATTGGCTTGAGCTATTTGGCATATGGACAAGATTAGGGCTGGGAAATTCCTGAAGCTTTGGGAGCAGTGCCTGGGAAGGGTGGAGTCTGGGGAAAGTGGGGAGTTCAGTGGAGATGTGATGTCGCAGAGTCCACCCTTCTGAGCTGCCATTTCCTCCAGGGGAAGTAGTCTGGAGATAAGCTGTAACTCCCCAAGAACTCCAGGTTGCACCGGAAGGTTAGGAACCATACATGAGATCTCTTTTTACCTTGATTTAAAATATATGCATAGTGAGAAGCACACACAGCTCATGTGTCCTCTGTCTTTTTAATCAACTATCATCTTTGACTGAAAAAATATCTCTGAGCAAACACAAGTGAATTCTAGAGCAGTTGACATGCCTTAACATACTTAGCGAGACCATTGTATAACAGAAGTACTCTGGGCAAACTAGACCTTTTTATTTAAAGAGTTGAGTCTGGAGTGTTCCCCAGACTGGAGTGAAGGTCTAGTATTCTGTGTATGTGGAACATCTAAAAAGGAGGGAATAACTCCCTCAGCACTATTTTGGGGTGGAAAAATTATGCAGAGTGGAAGGCAAGAGCCCATCCCCCCTCAGCACTGCAGTTCCCAGCCCAGCTGGGCTATCCTGTATTTGTTTAAACAGACAGTTTGTGGTTGCAGAGAGAAAAAGTTAAGACTAAGGGAACCTGGACTCACTCTTTAAAAAATGTAACATCTAGTTTGGTCCCTTGTGACTAAACAGAAAAGGGAACCATCATTGTGTGATCTTATTATACCAGCACTCTAATGGGAAAATATGTATTGCTTGTTTAGGGAGTAGGATTCTGTCACCAAATTGAGCCTCAGTTTACCCATGAATTATGGTCTAAATATTCAGTATCAGTAGTATAGAAAAGGTTGTTTTGGAATACTTTATATTAACATTTCAAACCTATATAGTAGATTCTCCCCCCCCAACATACATTTTACTGTGTGTATTCAAAGAAGAGGTTCTTTCTGCTGAACAAGCAACATCTACACATAATAAATAGAAGGCATACCTAAAAATATCTTTATTTTATTTAATTGATCAAGAACTGGGAAAGTAGTGTTTAAACTGATCATGCTCTAACTAGCTTTTATATTTCTTAGGTTTTATACATTATTCTCGGAGGTGAATTACATTTTAATACATTTATACATCTTCAAATTAATGTCTTCGGTTGATGGTGCTCTTGCTGTGTTTTAAATTCTGCTCAATACATATGTGTCCATACAAGTGTGAATGATTTAGAAAGAACCCGCAGGACTAAAAAGCCCTAAAAATCAGTCTTCTGTCTACAAACTGTGTTATAAACTGAACAGTAACTGCAAACAGCTCAGAATTTCTGGTTCACTTGTCAGCACTGCAGATAAGCTATCATTGTGATGCTATACCATAGATTGCAAATTCTGTCTGGAAAACTGTAAAAAATGTTCACAGAGCATAGGATAACATTGTCCAGACAGAATTTTCAGTCTATGGTATGGATAGTTTGTTATCATGCTCTGATGCAGAGGTCCCCATAAGACTGTCTGAGCTGCTGTGCCAGTACTGGGGGAAATCATCTGGGTACAGAAATATCTCACAAGGAGCTTGTCCCATATTCTGATGGACTCCAGGTGTTAATAAACGTTGTAGAAATGAGCCATTCTGCTGCTGCTCCCACACTGCTGGGGGTGTTTACAACATATCCACATTTTTAAGACATTTATAGCACATTTGTTTTCCCATGGGGACCAAGAGGAGCTTACAATACTGTTCTCCCCTCTTTAGTATTATCATCACAACAACAACTCTCTGAGGTAGGTTTGACTGAAAGAATGGCTGGCATGTAGTCTTCCAGCAAACTTCCAATGAAGAATGGGAATTTGACCTTGTGTCTCGTAGATCCTAGTCCTATACTCTAACCACTACAAAAATTTAAAACAACCATAATAAACCACAAGTTCATTGATTCCCAATACAACTGGCAAATTAAAACATGGACATATTCCAAGGTAAAGCATGAAATACTTTAAAAAATAGCTTGCTCTGTTACTCAAAATAGGCAGTCTCCACTTAGTTTGTGGGAATTGGCTTGGAGACAGAGCAAGAGGTGGGTAACTGGAATCTCCATCTATGTATACAGGGATTTGTCACTATGAGAACTCTTGGAAATGATCAGGCAGTTGTTCAACTGATAGGGTTTTTTTAAATTAAGTAGAGGATAAAACAGAAATGCACACCAGAAGCACACACAAGAGCTAACTAAGAAAGGTGGGAGGGGGGAAAGGTTAGAGATCTTTAGGTAAGGGTGATATTTACTGATCCTGAAGAGGTCTGTGGAAGAAACAAGTCAAAGAAGGAAATGGCCAGAGTTTCGGGAAGTGAGAGAGAGAAGGCCCACATGCAAGTGGGGGTATGCAGAGGATCCAAAAACACACACATATACCTGGGGCAGCAGGGTGACATATTTTTAGGGCAAAATGTATCCTGAGGCGGGTTGACTCACTGCCAGAGGACAATGAGTTGATGGTTCTACCAGAGATAGAGAAAGAGGTGGGAGAAATTTGATGGCTCTACAAGCACCGGGTGGGTGGGGTACTTGGGAAAGTGAATAGACTTAAGTATTGATTAATCACAGCTTAGTCAAGGGTAATGGGTGAAGGGGAAGTTAGGCTTGGGTGTTGATGGGATTATTTTGGGTGAATCAATAGGTCCTGGATGACCCATTGTCCTAAGTCATTGCATCTCTCCAGGGCAATGAGGTGATAGTAGCCAGACAGCCACTCTGACTCGCTCCTTGAAAACTGCATCCATTTTTGTCCAAGCAGTGCTGTGTATTTAGGATATTGGGATGATATTAAGAGTGGTGTTTCTGGCTCTTTTAGCTCTAAACTGCCCCTTAGTGAGAAGAGGGGACTGACTGCTAACAGCTAAAGAGTACCATTTTAGCCCGTTGAAGATCTTCTGGGTCGGTGTCCGACTGGCCGCCCAGCATCAGATAGAGCTGGGTGTCATAGAAATCAGGGAAACTTCTATAGTATAATGCAATGCAGTGATGTTTCTGGATTTCTAGCTGGAAGTGATGTTGTGATGTCATTTGATGTTCCATTCACCAACACTCCATTGAGCACCAGCAGGAAACAGGGAGCTCTGGTGGGGGATCCCTCACTCCTAGTGGGCATCTAGCAACACTACTTATCTACTGGCATGCCAGAGGGCTCCCAGCATTATAAACCATCACCTGTCTTGAAGTTACCAGTGACATTGCTTCTGCATCTTGCGATTCCCTCAATGCAAATCCATTGGGATGCTGAGGGATGCTGATCTTCCATCACCACCACCACCACTCTAGAGAGGATTCAAATAGGTTCCTTTGGGTTCAATTGATTAAAAAAGGTCCCCTCACCAATACCCCTGGATTTGGTCAGCCATGGCTGTGGAAACCTCCCTCATTATTTGATGCCTCAGGGTGTTCTCCATATTTACTTACCACCATTCCAGCCATCACCCAATAAGGGCTTAACCAAGCTTCTAATCAGGCCAATTTAAGAAAAATAATAGTTATTAACCACTACTAATAGCCCTAAAGTCAGCAATCTGAAGCAGGCAAAAAAAAAGACACACAGATTTCTGCCCAGGCACAAGATGTCCAGCTAATTCCACAGTGCTAAAGTAAAAAGAACTGCCAAATGGAGGGTCAGAGTATATTTACATACATGCTGATGCATGCCTTGTGATTATCCCTTCTTTTTGGCAGAGAAAAGGCAAACACCCTACACACATGCATAATCACTATGGTGACTGAACATAGTATCAGGCAGTGATCCTTAAATGATTTACACAACAGTAGGCTCAGTGAAAACCCCCAAAACTATTGTTGATTAAATAAGCTGCAAAGTCCTGGCATCATCATCAATAGGCTTTTGGGGGGCTTTCAGTCAAGTTCCAGGACTTTTCTTTTTCAGAGGTTAAGTCTTTCTCGAAGTAGCCACCTTCAGCTTGGAGGCCTTGGACACATGGGCATAGATATTGCTTTTGAGTACAGCAATCATTTGCTTGAGTGTTGGAAGGTTTGTGCAGCAGTCTTTTGGAGCCTGTTTTAATTGTTCAAGGCAAATTTTAATTATTAGAGCCAAGAGTTAAAGTACACTTATTTGAAAAGCTATTTTGGTACTTTGTGTGTGTTGGTTCTTTGATGATTTATTGTAATAGGGAATGAAAAAGAAGGCATTTCCCTCTAGCAACAAAAGCTATTTCATGTTGCCTTGGGTTTTTTTTACAAAAAATTATGTTTTAGTAATATGCAAATGTGTTTAATCTATACTTTACAGGATGAAAATTCTTTAATAGCTATTTAGTGACGTAGTAGACAATCCATTTTGCATATATAAAATGCATTGTATTATTGCTGAATCCTGACATCCAGGATAGGTTCTCAGACTGAGCTCTCAGGAAAATCCAGCCCAGGCTCTTACAAAAACTGGAGATCGCATGCCTGTGAGCAACGTTAATTACCGAAACCCTAACAATTTTGTTTTGCTTCCTATTTGGAAATTACTTAATGGAACATATTTGTAAAACTTCATATAATCCTGAACTAAACCAAGTAGCATATTGTATTATTTTGTAGGGGTGGGAAATCCACACCCAAATTTGTAACTGTCCACGTAATGGAAATGTAAGATCTAACAAACCATGACTGGGAAGAAAACTAACTACTGGCTGTTCCACAACTACTTACTAAGTTTATGTAAAATTAACACAGTTCTACAGTTCTGTTGTCTCTGTTCTCATACTTCTGCCTGTGTGAGCAGAGCTTGTGGAAACTCTTGCACAAGCAGGATGTCCCCTTTTGTGAGCAAAAGATGCCCCGCATATGGGGTTGCCAGCCTTCAGGTAGCACCTGGAGATCTCCTGGAATGGATCTCCGGGCTAGAGAAAATGGCTGCTTTGGAAAGTGGACTCCATGGCATTATACACCACTGAGGTCCTCACCCTTCCCAGGCTCCACTGCCAAATCTCCAGGAATCTCCCAGCCCGGAATAAGCTATCCTACTTTCATATGTATAAGTGCACCTTTGAATCCAACCCAAATGTAAGTGTAATTGTTACATAGTGACAAACCTCTGTTTTCTATCTTGTGTATAAGCATTATGAAACAAGAGTTCTCCTAGCTCCCTGGCATATGTATTGGTAAGAAACATGTTGTTACCTGCCCAGAGCCTGTCCGCAGGATGGGCAGGATATAAATACAAATAATAACATAAATAAATAAAATGTACATTTGAAAATAATATATATTATTGTTTTGCATGTACATGTTTGCCTGCACTTAAAAAAGCCCTGACTTATGAATCAACCATTCAAAGAAATCTAATTAAATGCAAATTCAAAAAAGAGTGTGGGACAGAAATACCCAAGTAATGCTTTAAGTCTAAAGAATAGCTTCAAATTATTTTAAAAACTGCATATCTTCCCCCTAGGAATATGGTTAAAGATATTTTGTAAAATGTTACTAAAGTTACTAATGCCATGCATTCAAACACAAGATCATCTGTAATTTCTTCCAAGTAGGATATTTTTGATTGCCATAGTCCAGGGGTGGCCAAACTGTGGCTTGGGAGCCACATGCGGCTCTTTCACAGATATAGTGTGGTTCCTGGCAGAACAGCTGGGGAAGCAAAGGGGAGGCATGCCTCCCTGATCGGTCTTCCCTTCCCCAGCCAGTGTTCCCCTCCCCGGGTAGGCTTGGGGGGGGGGAGAAAAAGCAACTTTAAATGCATTCTCAAAGCCCCTGCCCCCAAGCCTACAATTATCATTGGACAAATAAATATTATCAATATCTATTTTTACTCCTTCTGTTTTTATTTTTGGCAGTCTCATTTAATGTTTATAAAAAGCAAATCTGCATATTTTCCAATAAAAACGTGTGTAATATTTGTTCATGTCATGCCGCTCTCAAACATCTGATATTTATTCTTTGTGGCTCTTACGTTAAGCAAGTTTGGCCACCCCTGCCATAATCCTATCTAAACCACAAAATTATGTTTATGTTCATCTATTAAAGCACAATGTTGAGATATAAGAGTTCAGAAACAAAAGATTCCCTCTTGCAATACGTAGTTTGAAAAATGCAAACTGTAATCAATTGATTTTTTAAAAATGATGCAATTTCCCAGCACCAATTAATGGATTGTGTTATTTTTAGTGAAATGGGGTTGGTGTGTCTTTAAAAAGTGTTCTACACCAATTTTGAACCATTTTGAAATAATTCAAGTAAGTGCTAGTGCTAACAGATACTGTAAGCATGAGAAACAAGCCTCATGAGAGAAACTCAAATTAACAATTCTGTAACATAAATAGCAAGTTGGATCTGATCTGCTTTTCCACTGGTGTAAATGTTTAGAGGCTCTTTATTACTCTGAAAATGCTATGCCTGGGAATGTGTAACCCACATTTATAAAAATCAAATGGATGGAGCTTCTGTGAGGAGAGAAATTGGGCAATATTTTTCATTCTCCCTTATGATCTCACAGAAAAACTGGCTATAAACCAGTGTCTGTATGCTTGTATTTATCCTGGGATATTTCGCAACACTACAATTATAACATTTTTGTTATTTATCTGCATGTGCTTTGCTGACAATTGATTAAAATGAGATTGTGAGTGTGACCCTGAGGAGCAAATGGAGGAATAACAGTGCCTTCTGTCCAAGAATGCCAACCCTGACCATGATCAACCATGATCATTCTTAAGAACATAAGAAGAGTTCTGCTGGATCAGACTAGTGGGGCGTCTAGTCCAGCATCCTATTTTATAAAGTAGCCAATCAGTTGCCCTAAAGCAGTGGTGGAGAACCTATGGCACGGGTGCCAGAGGTGGCACTCAGAGCCCTCCCTCTGGGCCTGCGTGCCATCGCCCCAGCCAGGCCCAGACCATCTTTAAAGTGTCGAATTCTCGGCCAAATTATTTTAAGTAAATGAAAGCATTTGGGATTGCTTTCCTTACTTTGTTTGGATCATCTTAAGTTAATGTATGTTTTTTCTAAAATAAAATGTCAGTATTCAGGTTAAATTGCCGTGTTGGCGCTTTGCGATAAATAAGTGGGTTTTGGGTCGCAGTTTGGGCACTTGGTCTCTAAAAGGTTCGCCATCACTGCCCTAGAGGGTCAGCATAAAAGCACAGAGTCTGAGGCTGCCCCGCCCCTGCTTTCCTGATTCAGGATATGAATTCATGTATCAAGTAATGTTGGGATGTTAAGAACTGAGCTTCTTTGGCTTGAAAGGTGCATAAAGATTCTTACATATGTGCAGTTAGCATTAACCAGACTAACCACAGCCAACAGCTTTGCACGCACAAAGGTTATTTACTGTTGCCACTCACTCTTGCTGAAGCTCTCCTTGATTGCTGTAAAATGATGTGAGCTATAAAGTGTCTTATGCTTGGACGCACAGAATTTCTTTAATGCTTTCTGTTGCTGAAACTGTTCTTGTTTGCTGTAAACTACTTAACTAGACCATCTGACCAAGCTCTTTTTTAGTTGACCCGTATGTTCTCCATTTTTGTCAATTCATTAAATTTGCTATTTGCAAATATTTTACATAGTGAGCCATTCAGATGTTAACTCCTTGTCTTTCCCTGGTGCCTTGATACTGGAAAGAGAAAGGCAGTAGGCTATGTATGATGAGGGGGGTGAGGTGGAGAACTGCAGTTCCCAGAGGACAATGCAATAAGGGGTATATGTAAAGAAGCATTACAAGCTGAAATATAACTACTGGAACACAGGCTTTTACAGGATAAGAAAGCCTGTAATTACTCAACCAATTCTTAATCAAACTGACAGGAGTTTATCCATCACTAGTGTTGTTCTAAGCAACATGCAAATCAAATAACCTAGTTAAATTCTTTGTCTTCCAGTTATTATGATGGGCAAAATGACCCATGACTTGAATAAAAAATTGTTCATTATGTGCAATGTATGCAAATAGGTTTGGTTTTTTAAAAAATCTCTTTATCATGTTTTATGTTTTATGGCATGTTTGTATATTCTGTATTTTAATGTATTTATGTTTTTAATGGAAGCCGCCCTGAGCCCGCTTGCGGGGAGGGCGGGGTATAAGTCTGAAGAAATAAATAAATAAATAAAATCAAGTATCCTAAATTGATGAAGATATTCTCATACTGCTGCTTGGGAGTTACAGTATAAATGTGGAGAAAGCCAGTGTATGGTCTAGATAACCATGCAGTGTACCCTTATCTGTACACTGGGTTGGATCCTTTGCATCAGTTCTGCTAACAGTGCTTTACTCTAGTGCAAGGATCCTTCTTCTAATGCATGGTCCTTTGACAGATTTTGCTGCATCCCAAATTGAAGATTATTTATCTTCACAACCCAGAAGCAGAATCCAGTCTATAGGAATTCTTCATAGCTTCCATCCTGCTGTTCAGTTTTGGGTTTTTCCCCGCTCCACTTGTTGCCTGGGGAGTCTGTGGAAACTGTAGAGTCTGGAGAAAAAATAGTTATGTGAGTGCATATTTCCATTATTCCATAATGCACTGATTATGGAAAAAGCACATCTAAGTGTTTACTAAGGTTCCCCAATGTCTGCCAAGTGTGGACTTCAGGAGAAAAAAGGGAACTCTATTGGCATTCTTTTCTGCAATTCAAGAATCATCTGAAAAACACATTAGTGTTTTCAATACAATTCTATACTGATTCTTTAATGGAATGTATTTTTAAAGAGCCCAATATTTTCAAAACGTTACAGCTTCACTGCTAACTGCCCTATTTTCAAGTTTATAGTTATTTATTTATTTATTATTTTGATTTATACCCCGCCCTCCCCACAAGCAGGCTTAATTAATGAGGCTATAGGAGCTAAATCTGGTGCCAGTATCCTTTTAAATTTATCCCAGACATTTATAAAAGGTTTTTCCATATAACATTACTTACCTTCCTATGTATTTTCCATCTTCAAGGATATAGGTAATTCTGACTGTTCAATAACCCAGCATGTATACATCTTCCATTGGTATAAGTACTCAAGTATGTTGCATAGTAATCACTAGAAATAATTCGGAATACCAGCACCCCTGTTTGAATTTGTTACAATGCCTTTTCTTTAATTCCTGTAACTTTATACTCCTCAATATATTTATTGATAATGGATTTGATCAAAGTGATTTGATTATGAAAGTATTTGAAGTACTAGGTTAAGGAAGGGAAAAGGAATTTTTAGCCATTGTATTTATCTTAACTGCTCATCTAAGAAACATTTAATTTCGACCACTGTTCAAGTGTTTGACGTAGATGTGGCTTGAGTGTTACCTTTATGAAAAATTAACCTCCTTATGAACCTCATTGACAACGTGATGCTTTTCTGGTTTAGTAACTATATGGAAAAAGCTGGCACAAAGGCTATGAACAGGTCCTCCTGTGAGACTGTGAGAGAGACAAAGTATAAGGAATTCACAATCAGGCCAGACTTTTATGACATCTATTATAAGTGAGGTCAAAACTGTCTCAACATAATGAGTGTTGTTTCCAATTCGGTCCTTCCCAAAGGAAGGAGGGGCCATGACTGCAATTATATCAGCAAGTAGGAAATGTAAGTGACACAGGACCTGACTGGCAGAAGTACAGTATTCATTGAGGCACATGCTTCATGACTTCCTTTCATAAGAGAATTCATTCCAGTTCTCTTTTGTAGTCCCTCGATTTCCTTTCTCATAATTGAACTGCTAGCCCCTCAAGAAACATGTAGTACTCACATATGGCCCACAACTGAAATACCTGCTGGCACAGATTCTGCCTGCAGCCTGCTATGTTTTCGTTGCACTGAGCAGCTCTGATCAGCACCATGTTAGGTCAGCTGCACTCATAGCTCTCTTCCTTCTTGAGCGAAGACAGAGAAGGAAAGGGATTGAGATGGACTAACATCAGTCAGGAAAGTGAAGGGAATTCGGGGAGAGGACAGCAGCCATGGTGCACTTGCTCCTTATAACTGGGAAGCAGAGTGGTATATTATGACTGTAGCTAGTGTAAACCTCTCCTCTTTCTGCCAGGTTGAAAAGAGAGAAAAAGAAGGGATAGATACACTTTCCACAGAATACTGCCCTGTTTAGTTAGCTCTGGCACACCAGGTAAGCTACGTAACTCCGAAAGCACGCTCTGTATCTAGAAGCTACTTAAATTTGCATCCCTAGGTAGTTTGACATGTATTTTAGTTTAGATTATTCCTTTTCCCTGTATCCTGTAGTGTGTAGAGATAAAAAGCAATTAATTTTTTAAAAGACATTAAAATATTGCATTGTGATGTATCTTAAGCAGAGCTGCAGCTGTGCAGTTTTTTAAAAACTTGCAATTAGATCCTTAATGAACTCCTTTGCCATAAGATCTAAGAACAAGATGAATGAGTGGACTGGGAAGCAAAAATTGCCCTAGAGACGCCCTTGCCCCCTAGCTGTACCCCAGTACTGCCCCCGACTGGAGGAGGGGAGGAGCAAAAGAGAGCTCTATCACCACTGCAAGTGAGCCCACTGCCCCGGCCCTGTGTGTGGCAGACAAGACAACACAGTTCACTTGCCAGTTTGGTGTAGTGGTTACGTGCACAGACTCTAATCTGGGAGAACTGGGTTTGATTCCCCACTCCTCCACATGCAGCTGCTGGATGACCTTGGGCAAGCCACAGTTCTGTGAGAGCTGTTCTCTCAAGGACAGTTCTGGAAAGAGCTCTCTCAGCCCCACCTACCTCACAGGGTGTCTGTTGTGGGGAGGGGAAGGGAAAGGAGTTTGCAAGCCACTCTGAGACTCCAAGTGAAGGGCAGGGTATAAACCCAATCTCTTCGTCTCTTCTTCTTCTTGCTGTACATGGGGCTGGGGCAGCCAGCTTGCTAATGGTGACAGCTCACCTGCCCAATATGGAGCCATGCTGTATAGTGCCAAAATAAAGGTTCTTCACAGACTTGTAAATTCTTTTTTCAGCATTCAGTTTACTGGAAACAATTCAAATGCCATCAACACCAATGAACCATGCATATTACATCTCGTTATGTGTATATCTTTATCAAGGCGGGTAGCATTGAAATACCTATATAATGTTAATCCATTTGGCAAACACTCTAGTCATGTCTCATAGTCACATTCATCAAATCCAGTAAACTGAATACTGAAAAAAGAATTTACAAGTCTGTGAAGAACCTTTTTTTGGCACTATACATCATGGATGTTTGCTTCCTTTCAATTTCCATCCCATGATCTCTCTCTTTGGTTTGCAACATGGAGCCATGGCAGCCAGCTTGCTAGTAGCAGCTGCTAGGGCCACCAGCTTACCTCAGCAGCTACTATGAGGGCCATCCCAAAAGATGCGGGCACTAGAACTGTGTGCCCAGTCATGGTGATTCTTTCACAGTGTTCCATGGCTCTCTGAGCATGGGTACAGGAGATAAAAAGTAAGGCTGTCCTGCAGCTTGATTCCATTTCAGAGCTAGATTTTTTGGAGCTCTGGTAGTACTTGGTGTTGCTGCTGGTGGTCTTTTCTGTGCCTTGGATTTCTGTCACCTGCTGCTGCCTGCCTGGGAAGATCTTCTGCTTGTTCTGTATCTGGACATCTTTGGGACTGGTTTACCCACAGTAGACTTTGTTTGAAAATAGTGTTTAAAATATTATTTCAAGTTTTTCTGTGTTTTTGTTTTGCCTGGGGGATCAACATGGGAGGAGCCTTTGTTTTCTTTCTATTTCTTTTCAAAAATTAATTGCTTTGCATGTTCTCTGTATCTACAAGTTTTTTAACTTTTAAAAGGCTGTACTTGGAGGGGAGGATCCCAGGTTGATCGACACCATTGGGCTTGCAATAGTTTTGTTTGCATTTGAAGACTTTTGGCCAGTGGTTGTTCATGTGTGTTGTTGCTGTTTAGTCACACAGTTGAGTCTGACTCTTCGCGACCCCATGGACCACATCATGCCAGGCCCTCTTATCCTCTGCCGTCCCCTGGAGCATGCTCAACGTCATGTTCGTTGCATTGATAACACTGTCTAGCCATCTTATCCTTTGCTGTCCCCTTCTTCTTTGACCTTCAATCTTTCCCAGCATCAGGGTCTTCTCCAGTGAGTGCTCCCTTCTCATTTGGTGGCCAAAGTATTTGAGCTTCAGCTTCATTATCTGGCTTTCCAGGGAACAGTCAGGGTTGATTTTCTTTAGGATTGACTGATTTAATCTCCTTGCAGTCCAAGGGACTTTCAAAAGTCTTCTCCAGCACCATAATTCAAAAGCATCTATTCTTTGGCGCTCGGCTGAAGTTCATGTGTACTTGACTATTTTGTCCTGGAGAGAGCAAAGGCAACACTGGAGATAAGTAGGATAGTTGGAGGCACTTTAATCAGGTTCCTATAGAATTTGACCCCCTGATTCAGTTCATTAGAAACTTAGTTTATGCTTATTGGATAGGCAGGACTAGGTTTTCTGCAATTTGGGGGTTGTTTGCTTGATAAAGAGCCACTGCAGCCCCCCAAAAGAGTCTACCCATAGAAAATTACAGCTCACTCCAAAAATTTCAGAATTCCAAAGAAACCCAAATCCAAATCATAGTATTGGGGTCAAAAATAATCGAGAATACCAGTATGAAAACCATTACTGAAATCTGATTTTTTTTTTCAAAAGGTAGGTTTTTTTCCTCCCAAGTGTACATCCCTGTGCATGAATGCATCACAATGCTGTTGGGAAGCCTGGAAAAAAAACACTTCCCAACAGCATTAAAGCAGAGGTAGATAACATGTGTGGAAATGACCATAGTGAGTTCATCAGAGTCCCTAGCAAGCCCAGCAACACTCACCAATCAAGAAGCCATATGTCAATTGTGCCATGGTACACATGGGCTCAGCAAATCGCAATAGTTTATTTTAACAACTGAATGAAAATTAGCACTGCACCCAAGAAAAGTCTGGAGCAAGCCTTAGATTTAAGCTGTTATATATTTGTCACAACATTGGCTAATATATATAGTGGAAGGGCAAGCCTATGTTGATTGAAGTATGATCTTTCAAACTCTAGTTTTTAATGTAACCCACAAGTAAATGCTGCTAGGCAATAAAGGTGGCTATTCAAAAGTTATCATTTGCAACGTGCTTTCACCAGAATATGCTTTCTAACTGCAGAATAAATTATGTAAAATAAGTCTCCTACCTACCAGTAAAACATCTAACAGAGTTGAAAACTGCACTTGAAATGTCTCTCTTTAAAAGAAGTGTGACTTCAAAGGGATAATGATCAAAGTGTGCATAAATTCCCAAAGGACATGGGAATATATACACAAAGGATTTTACTCCAAACGTTAACAGTGAATGTTCAGTTATTTGGAATTTAGTTATTATATAATAGTAGCTATGTATGTAAAATGTCTTAATTTTGCTGTGACAGCTTGACTATATTCCCACATGTTAAATATTTCAAAGCTTTCCTTAAATTTATTCATAGACTAGATGAAAGTGTTAATTCTAATTAAAATGATGTTCATTTAAATAGCATCCCTAATATTCAGCAAAAAAAAATGTTCCAGAAATATAATAATTTCACTATGGATCATTTTCTTTCCCTTTCCCTACAAATCACTATTTCTGGAAAAATACAGGGTTGTAGTCTACTATTCCACACAGGGCCAAACTAGATTCCATACAGGGCCAAACTAACATCAGGGAACTTAAGTCCCAAGTGTGTGTGGGCCCTATTTGGCTTGGAGCATGGCACAAGGAAGAGGAGGAGATTCATCATTCCTTCCCAAACTGAAATAGTGATGGGGGACTGTTTGCAATGGGGTGTCACATGTTACAGTCATTACATGTGACATCAAACAGAATAGGCATTTAAGTTGGAGGAATTTCCTCCAGCCTAAGGTAGAATATTGCCCAATATTAAATTCACAGTGCACTTTTACCTTTATATTGGTTGCCTCTGAAGATGGAATACTAGCTAACTGGGCTAAAGCACAAGAATTGTGGTACTTTCTTCATATTACTGTAAGTTTCTAGATTTATGATGCCATTGAAAATGTCCCAGTCTCTAGACTTCCGGTTTTTGGCAACTTGCAGGTGGGTGCACTCCATCACAGCTCTGATGTGAGCAACCTGTAAAATGTGCTGATGGGGAGGCGTCCAAGTTGATCTTGGGCCCCCTCAACCCCTTGTAGGAGGGTCATAGCCTGGGGCACGTGAGGTGCGTCTCCCAAGGCGGAAGCCAAGGGATCGAGGCTCCTTTTTTCCCCAATAGGTCCCTGTGGCATGGAGCCAGCAATGGCACCAAGAGGTGCATACTGGCCAGAGCAGATCTGAAGAAATGATCCTCTCTACAAGCTACATGCTAAATAAATGCAAGTAAAAATGTGAGTGAATCCATGACTTGGCAAACAATCGATTAAACGCTAGCAGTAAAGCTGCACCAAAGCCCCAAACAGGTGGAAGGGGGAGGGGAAGCCCGATCCTGAAAAGACTGAGTTAAGCCAGGACTGAAAGGGCAGCTTGAAGGAAGCAGAATTTGGCTGAATGTGGTTTTCATTAGCAAGAAAGCGGTAAATTATCAGTCTTTCAGAGACTTTTAAAACTTTTCTCTTACTGTAAACAATGACGCAGCAAGCAGAAAGAATGGCGGCAAAAATGAAATTTATAACAGGAACTGCCAGCAGATCATCCCTGGCTACCAAACCGGAAGTAACCACAGACTTTCCTAAAATGATTGCTGCAGCTTTGCGCCCTCTACTGGATCAGATGACCAACCTTAATGACAAGTTTGATACATTGCAAAAGGAGCTTAAAGAAACTTCAGCAAAAATAGAGAAGATAGTCAAGAAGCTGAAAAAAGTTGACGTTAAGTCCAAAGAGTTTGGATGACTGGAGGTTGTGGAAAAAGTCTCTCCAGTCCTCTCCAATCTTGCTACCTATCTACCCCTGCCTACCAAACAAATTACCTCACTAATTGCAGTATTTTCAATTTAAAATTCCATAAGAAAATGCCCTAGCTAACCGTACCACGGGGGAGCTCAGCACCAGAGCATCCACCCGGTCGCCATCTTGATTACAAGCTCTGATTACAAGATTACTTAGCACTGTTTTTGCAAAAAAAAAAATACCACTCCTTACAGATGGATAATACCTGGCCTTAGCTTCAATTTCAGTGGCAAAAAAGAAAAGATTGACTCTGTTCATAAAGCGAAAATGTTCCTGAAGCAACAACAGAAAGCAACAGATGGACCTGAGAAAGTGGAGGACAAAAAAGATGCAGATGATGAAGAAGAAGATAAAGTTGGAGAAAGTTCTGATACCTCCTCGAGTAGCTCGGCAAAGTCTTTGGATACTGAAGCAGAATTAGGGGCTGCTGCCCCTAAACAGCTAAAAATTAAATTGGATTTTGATAAGAAGCACAGAGGAAAGAAAAAAGCAAAATAGACTAACTCTGATAGACTGATGTTCATTGTTAAGGCATCAATTTAAAGCTAAGATACTCACACTACAGTCAAATATGTTTGTGATTGCTTGCTTTTTAATTTGATACTTTTATATTATTAACTCTCACATTTTACTATTTTGATAACAGTGATGTATCAACAATTTTAAATCTCTGTATTAAGGATCCTGGTTACTCTTAATTTTAGGTTGTTCCCATTCCCCGATCCTGTAGATTTGTAGTTTAGAAAAGCAATAAAAAAATGTTTTTAAGAAAATGTCCCAGTCTCTGGGTTAAACATAATATTCCTGTTTAACAGCTCTTCCTATGTCTAGTAGAATGGTAACATTGATCTCCACCATTGCAGCATCCATTGTTGGTCACACATGAATGATGAATTTGTCTTGTACTTAGTCCAATCTTTGCCCTATCAAGATCAGTGTTGTCTACTCCAGTAATATCCAATGTGGTGCCTGTGGGTGTATTGTTAGCAAGCAATGTGTTTCCTGGCACCTCTTCTTTATTCCCCAGAGCAAAGAGCCATTCATGGCTTTCCTCCACCTTATTAGAACATGAGGTGCTTCAGAAAACCCCATGAGACATCACCTCTGTGTCTGCAAGGATCTCCCATCATACAATGATGCTTAGCTTGAAATCTCCTAATATTTAATGACTGCCTGCCTCCAAATGGCAGCTATTTTGTTGTGGTCCCTGCACAATATTCTCAAAATTCCAAAGGTTCCCATAGTCTCAACAAGGTTAACTCTGATAGGCAGTGGCTTTCCAGGGTCTTAAGTCGAGGTCTTTCACATCACCTATTACCTGATCCATTTAATTTAAAATGCCCGGGATTGATTTTTTAGGACCTTCTGCTGTACCACTGAGCCATGTTCACAAACACAATGCCACAATTATGACATATAATCACACCACAGCCTATTCAAAATATCCTACATAATTCACATAGCAATTTATAGGATCAGATCCAGTGTCAGCAAATAGATGCGTGTCAGGGTGACAGTGGGTGTGTGATATGTGTTATATTTACATAAATATATATTAAATAGGTTATCAAATGTTTGTATAAATTGATTCAGCAGTAACTCTTGTCACCACAAAATGTATCTTTGAGTCTGCATTACAATGAGGACAGCATCAGGAAGGATCACCCGTCAATGTGACCTTGATAATTTCCCATTAGTGTGCACTGTTGATTTTATACGTATGCAGTATCTATTATATTTGAGTTCTCTGTGCATACAAATGTGCTGAGTTTAAATGGCCAGCGTATGGAACAAGCCTGTCACAAAGCTTTAGAGATCTGTTTTAAACACCCGTTTTATCAGCCATCTGACATTTGCATGCAAATATATTGCACTGACATTTTAAAATAACTACTTACATTGTGGAGTGCACAACTTTCAAAAAGCCTATCACATGCTAAAATTGAAACAAAATCTTTACATATGATTGCTTAAAGTCTTGAGGCACAGCCAAAATCACAATAAACTTTAAATCATATATTATTTTTCATATTTTCTAATGTACATACATGAAGACTGTGATATATTTGCAGAAATGTATGTATGGGTAGATATAAGCATGTGGATTAGTATTGTAGCCTTGCTGTTCAGGAACAAATACATACGGTTTCAAAAATAGTCTTCTGCATGCAAAGAATGTGAGAGATAAGGTTATTTTATATATAAGAAAGAAATATATATTATATAAGAATGTGAGATAGGTTATTTTAAACTTCGTTATGTGCAGAAGGTCTTCTATTTTTCTTACGCTATTGGGGACTAAACAAGACTTCTCCTGTTACTCCAATCTTATTGTGATGAATTGTTGCCTTGTTGACAAAGGAGCAAATAATTCACCCACATCTACAGCAGAAATAATTCAGAAATGTTTAGAGTTTTACCTCATACTTGAGTGCTTTGATTCTCCATCTCTAATTAACAGATAAAATTTGAACTTGTGCATGCCCTTTGCTACTGAAGGACGGCAAATACTTTTTTCTAAGTATTAAATTTTATTGTGAGAAGGCTGAGGTCAGTATTCTAAGTTACACTTTGATGATACATTTGTGGCATGGTAACCATTAATAAACAAGGCCACTTTATCAATGGCATGCTATGTGTCTGTGAACTGTCTTTGCCATCTTGATGTGGTGATCTTTTAATATATCAGCTAAATCACCTGAAACTGCATTTCACATCTGTGTGTAAAGTCACCACACACAAATGGCTTCCAGGGCTGCTGAGAGGGGGTGACTGGGGGAACAAAAGTTGGGAGATCCATGTCAGTTGGAGGGCACTGCCGCATTCATAGAACACATTTATTTTTGTTTCTAATGCAGTTCTGACTACAGCCACTAGGGGCTCACAGAGGGCAGAGCACAGTAAAGAGCTCAATCTTTCTGCAAAGTTTTCTGACACTGAAAGTAAACCTTGGGTGATTTCCCACAAGCTCCGCGCTCACTCCTCCCTTTTGCCCCGATGGGATGTGTCAGTTTCACACAAGCTGCTGCGTGGCCGCATTTTGCCATGCAGCTTCGTGCGATTTTCCCCGTGTCTACTCAATCCTCAAAAAACAGGATTGAGTAGACGTGGGGGAAATCGCACAAAGCTGCGGGGCAAAATGCGGTCGCGCAGCAGCTTGTGTGAAATTGACACGTACCATCGGGCCAAAGAGAAGAGTGAGCGCGGAGCAGCGCTTGTGGGAAATCACCCCTTGCTTCTCAGATTCTGCTAAACCTATCAGCCAAACTAGCATTGGAGCAAGGCTAGACCAGCTAGGACAAGCTAGAGTCAGTGCTGAGATGCAGCCTCCTAAAAAGGTCATTATCTCCTTCAGGCTGTGATATCCCTCTTCCTTTATTATACACAGGTCCTGCACAGCCAGATCTTGCAAAGGAGCAGCTCTGTTAGTGTGTTGTAACAAAAGTTTATAATAACTTTCATTGTCTTTTCCTACTTTTCTCTTTTATAAACTTTTCTCTTCCTTCATTTTACTATTTTCCTTTCATGATCTGCCATCCCCACTTCTAATTCCCTCCTCCCCTGTTATTTTTTAGCTCTTTTCATCCATCCTGGTTAGCAATTTAGAGCATATTTAATAGTTGTATAGAAGGAATATTATGAACAGAAGGGGGAAGTTAACATTTCCCCTTTTGCTACTATCAAAGTAGTAAAAGGATGCTTCCCCCCCTCCACTCTTAACATGCATGATAATAAATGTTAATCTGCCTTAGTGGTAACAAATGAAGAACAGAAGTTAGAAGTTATTTGTTTATTTGCTTTATTTATACCCCCCTTCTCTCCAAGGGGGACCCAAAGTGGCTTACATTGTTTTCCTGTCCTCCATTTTATCCTCACAACAACCCTGTGAGGTAAATTAGGCTGAAAGTGTGTGACAGGCTCAAGGTCGTGCAAGCTTAACTCCAATTGCAAATAGCTTTGGGGGGGGGGTTCTGGAGATAACTTAGAGAAGATATTCAATTTCTTTTCATTTTTGGCCCTGGAACTCCCATGATCATCCTGAATTTGGTGGCCAATTTTGAGATTCTTAGGTTAATTTTCTGATGATTTATGCTAGCCACAAATGGACAGACAGATGGACATATGGATCCTTTTTTATTATTATAGATGTGTGGTAACAGCCAGCCATGTGATTTGTTTAGTTATGATATTTGGTTTGGATCAGGGCCCAGATGGAATCTTTGTCCAAGGGCCCATGATGGCTCTCAGCAGCCCTGATGGCTTCTCATGGGAGGAAAACCATTCAGTTCCATGCTTTGTGTTTTCACAACACAAATGTAACATCTGAAGCAGAACGAAGTGATTGCAGACAAGGCAAATAAACACATTTAGAAAGAAGGTATAGTTAGATCCCTCAAGGCCTCATGCTGCAGTGAACATCTTAATGACCTTTGGAACAAGTTCATTTATTCACTACATATGTCTTGCCTATTTTTATGAGAATCGGGATAACTTACACATATTTGTTATTACACCAACAGCCAATTGAATTGAACATGATGATGTCACCTCTCCAAGTCATGGCCCCAGAAGCTGAAGGACATCAATACCAATTCTTTACACCCAAGAGATTTTGTTTGTCTTTATAAAGAATGAAAGCATACATCCTATAGATCAAGTTGAGGGAATTTAAAGTAACTTTTGATATGGCATGAGGCTATGGTGATCAAATTTAAAAAGTTTAAAAAAATCTCATTGGTCTTACTTAAGGCATCTCTTTGGATCCTAGCCAAGGGTATGTGAAGACAGCAAGAATGTTGATAGTTAATTGGGTGTTGATAGTTGATTTTGCAGATGTGCTCAGTTCTGCAAATGTAGTTCATATGTAGAGTAGGCTTAGTCTTGCTAGATAAGGTCCTGTATATGGGACAACTCTGCACCCTCCATCTGGTGCTGAGGATGGTGAGCAGCACCTTTCCCTCTGTCATGACACCATGAAAACAGAGGAGATTTAAAATGCATTTGTCAGTATGGCATGAGAAGGGTGGCATGAGAAGGCAGGGGAGTGGGGAGGGAATCAGACAAATTTCACTAGGCATGCTGAGGCTCTTCACACACACACACACACACACACACACACACACATGCATCCCAAAGTAGCTTTGAGGTTTTCACCCAAAATGTGTCCAAAATAAAAGTTCTTATACAGAATTATAAGAAATCTATTTTGTCTGTTTCTGTGAATAACTACCAGGTGGTGTTGCCTGTTTTGATTATTATCAAGAATATGGAAATTTCCAACAGGCTATTTGCTATATCCCCCCCCCTTGCATTTAAACATAGAAAATATGTTACATTGAAAACCAACATCTCCCTTAGGAAAGCACTGTAGCAGCAGTCAGTATTCAGTTATTCACCATGTGTCTGCTCTGAGAAATGTTTATCTCTCTTCTCCCTTAGGTAGCAATGGCTTACTCTCTTCTAAAAGAATGTCTACTGGTCAGTGTATTTCTAATTCTCTCAGAACAGTCATTTGCATATCAAAGGCCTGGTATGAGTAAACATACTTCATGGTTCCATCTGTGATTTCATTCCCCATCGAGACATAAAAGAACACAATACTAGTGAAGAAATGTTTGTCCTTCAAGTCCATGCTGTTCCCCTTTTGAATTTTACAGAAACCTATAGCATATTTTGTTTTTTGTAAAAACTTTGCAACAGCCTCTTTCTCCTTTAAAATTTAAATGAAATAAAGGACAATGGAAACAATCTTTCCTAACAAGAGCTGAAAAGAGACCCTTTAACATTTTTTTGCAATTTGGAGAGAGAAAAATCATTATGATTTTTGATAAATAGTAGGTCCAATTCATTCAGATTCATTAATACATTTTATAGTAGAAGAATGTCAGAATGTTCAAACACTCTGACCGATTTCCCACAAGCGCTGCTCTGCGCTCGCTCTTCCTTTTTGCCCGATGGTACGTGTCAATTTCACACAAGCTGCTGCGCGGCCACAGGATTAAGTAAACAGGATTAAGTAGACACGGGGAAAATCACGCGAAGCTGTTGTGCAAAATGTGGCCGCGCAGCAGCTTGTGTGAAATTGACACGTACCATCAGGGCAAAAGGGAAGAGCGAGCGTGGAACAGCGCTTGTGGGAAATCAGTTTCTGTGTTTGGGACCATATACCCATAAGGGAAAGAAAAATGCATCTTTTTCATCAGGCAATTAAAAATAAAGTTTGCATCAATTTTAGGTGCTGTAACATTCTTTGAAAGCTCAGTTGGCTTATGGTTTCATTTGAAGGAAGCTTTGCTGCATTGGTTTTATATGCGGCTGAATTCTCTAACATGAATTACTGAAACAGAAAACTATGAATACCTTGTATTTACTATCCTCTGGTCTTTCTACTGGTGAGGTAACTGCAGAACAGCTTCTCAGAGAAAGAAGTGTTAAAATGTGAATCTGCTCTTGAGAGGTTAATACCTCTCCCAAATAATAGAAACCTGTCCAGTGTCATATGGACATGTGTGATTGCTCAGTGCCTGGCATTGAGGTTTCCTGCTGATACCTAATAGAGGAACAGCAATAGGAGTAATGTACCCAGGTTTAACTGTACTGTCCTCAGTATCAGTAAAACCACAAATACTAGAGGGCTGTGCTGAGAACAAAACGGGGAAGGTGTGAAAGAACTGGAAAATCACAACCTATCTTATCTCAGCAGTACTGGTCATGAGTTCTTACCTGCTAATTGATGCAACAGTTGGAATCAGGTTCCGAATGCTGCAAAAACAGCAAGGTTCAAGCTAATTTTCAACCAGTGCAAGTTCCCTACTGTATTTACGCTGACATGTAAATTCATTCAGCTGCACAAATTGATGTTACTTTTTTAGTTTGAAGGCAGCTTGCGCAGGGGAGAAGACTACAGAGAAAGGGAAGAGTCATTAGGGATACACTTGGGATGTAGCCACACTGAGAAGACGAATTTGGATCCTCTGATGCTCACAAATCATCACGATCCACAGGAGAAAGATGTATTGTGTTCTGTGACCTGGTTGCCCTCTAGCAGCACTGCTCCAGAAGGAGACCAGCTGTCATTGGCCAAGTTCCCATTAAGCTGCTCGGTAGCAGCTGCAGACAGCACAACAAAGGCTTAATGGGGCTTCAAGTATTAATCCCCCTTTTGATATTTCCTATGATCTCTATTTAGTCCTGGGATCCTGTGTGCAGATAGCAGCATGCTTGGCCACTCAAAACACAACTGCTTAGATGCCATTCCACATGTCCAGCTGTTTTTGTGACGCCTCTCTCCACTACAGTTGCCAGCTGGCTAGAAACAAATGAGTCTGAACATTTTTTAAAAATCTGAATATGTGTTGCTGAACAAGTGTGGCCAAAGCCTAAGAAATTCCCCATCTGGGTTTTAAAAACATTTTTACTTCTAAAATTGTGTTTACACCTGTGTTGGGTATATATTTGTACTGAGTAGAGAGATGTCTGTGTGCACGCGTACACACGTGCATATCGTGCTGATCTAAATAGGTGAAACTGAAACCATCATGCTTGTTGCACCTTGGACTGCTAAGTGTTCCTTCACCAAAACACAGATACTCACAGAGATGAGTATTTTAACAGGAATGCTGTTTCTTCAGACAATACCCAATACTATTCAGATGTTACCAGAAGAACTATGGATGTTACCATGTATATTTAGTTAGTTAACCTTTCTGAACACTGTTTGTTCACTTCGGGCTCAGGGTGGTGTATAACATTCAAAGAGACACAATCATTAGCACATTTAAACAATTTAAAACAATAAAACAGGTACAATAACCATTCCAGATGGCATCTAAAAACAGATTTATACTTAGATCAAGGGGAGAGAGAGAGAGAGAGAGAGAGAGAGAGAGAGAGAGAGAGAGAGAAAGAAAGAAAGAAAGAAGGGAGGAAGGGAGGAAGGGAGGAAGGGAGGAAGGAGGGAGGGAGGGAGGGA
>NW_015175361.1:873082-881506 GCF_001447785.1 Gekko japonicus | reverse complement strand
GGAAGGAAGGAAGGAAGGAAGGAAGGAAGGAAGGAAGGAAGGAAGGAAGGAAGGAAGGAAGGAAGGAAGGAAGACCATTGCTCAACCATAGGACTGGTGGAACATCTCTGCCTTAGAGGTCTTGAGGAACTGAACTCTATCTAGCTCTATCTGATGTTGGGCAGCCGGTTGGACTCCAGACCAGAAGATCTGGACCAGGCATTACAAGCAATGGCTGGTTGGCTTAGACTGAGTCGGCTGAAGTTGAATCCGGCAAAGATGGAGGTCCTGTGCTTGAGTCAGGGCAGTTTGCGGGTGGGGATCCCACTCCCGACCTTTGATAGGGTACCATTGGGGCTGGGGACAGAGATTAGGAGTTTGGGAGTGCTCCTGGATACCTCCTTAACAATGGAGGCCCAGGTAGCAGCCACTGTCAGGTCAGCCTTTTACCATCTGCGGCTGGTCAGGCAGTTGGCTCCCTTGGCTACAGTGATCCATGCAATGGTCACCTCAAGATTGGACTAACGCTCTCTACATGGGGCTGCCCTTGTCACAAATTCAGAAGCTGCAGCTAGTGCAGAATGCAGTAGCCAGGCTTTTGATGGGCCTTCCTAGATGGGAGCACATCCAGCCTGTGCTGAGGACACTGCACTGGATGCCAATAGCATACCAAATTCGCTTCAAGGTGCTGGTACCTACCTATAAAGCCCTATATGGCCAGGGTCTGACATACCTGAGGCACCGCCTTTCCCCATACATACCCCAGAGAGCACTACGGTCGGGGTCTCAAAATTGATTGACCCTCCCTGGTCCTAAAGACGCCAGGCTTGCTATCACCAGGGCCAGGGCCTGGGCCTTTTCAGTGGCGGCTCCATACTGATGAAATGAGCTCCCAGAAGAGATCAGGGCCCTGTGGGACCTTGCACAGTTTTGCAGGGCCTGCAAGATGGAGCTCTTCCACCAGGCCTTCAACTAGGAGCCGCCCCCACTATCACCACCAACTCTCTGCTGTGATAGCCGGCCTGTGTGAAGAACATCACACAAGTAACTGAAAAACTTATAAAGAGTATGCTGCCTTGCATAATTAGTGAAACCATTGACAGCACTTATTATTATTATTATTATTACTGAAACTGAATTGTTGTATGTGGATTTTAATGGATTTTAACTGCTATTTATATATTATGGAATTTGTTTTAATGAATGTATGCCACCCTAAGCCTGCTTTGCAGGGAGGGCAGGGTATAAGTTGAATAATTAATAATTAAATAAACTAGGTCCCACAGGGCACAGCTGTCATTTGGCAGAGAGTTTCGCCATGCTGGAGCCAGGGCCAAAAAATCCCTGGCTCTGGTTGAGGACCGCTGGATATTTTGGGGGGCAGGGATCACTAGTAGAGTTTTCTCTGCTGAGCGCTTTGCTCTTCGGGGGTATACCAGGAGAGGTGGTCCTGAAGGTACATTGGTTGCAGATTGTTTATGGCCTTAAAGGCCTTAAATATCCAAAACCTTGAATCTGATCTGGTATTCAACCTGGAGCCAGTGCAGCTGGCGAAGCATTGGTTGGATATGTGCTGTTAATGGGGTTCCAGTGAGAACCCGAGTCACCATGTTCTGAACCAGTTGCAACTTTTGGGTCAATCTCAAGGGTAGCCCTACATAGAGTGAGTTACAGTAGTCTAGCCTAGAGATGACTGTTGCATGGATTACTGTGTCTAGGTCAGGGCAAGACGAGGGAGCCAGTTGCCTGACCTGGCACAGCTGAAGAAATGCCAGTCTGGCAATGTTTGTGATACTGACCTCCATCGATAAGGAGGCATCCAGAAACACACCCAGGCTCCTAATGGTGGGTGCTGGTGATAGTGGAACACCTTTCAGAACCAGGAGTTGGCTTGGCACCCCAACCCTGAATGAATCACTTCCCTGGAGCATACAGCTTTCCAAACACTTATTGCTGTATTTTATTATTTGAAGGCATTGGTTCTAGATTAATTGCTTGATATGAAACTCTGAAGAAGGACATTGGTCAAAAACGTTTGCATATCCAGAATAGCATGTCAGGTTGCTATTCGTTTCTGCCAGACTCTACAATGAATAAACAAAGAGACTTTTTGGCAGCAAATGCATAAGCAAAGAGATTGTGTCAAGGACTTTATGCACCTGTAGTAAAATTTGCAAGATTGTATATTACTTTGATGTTATTCATATTATTTGGAATATTGAATATTTCTGGAAGCATTTCTGTGCATATGGAGCTTTAATAAGGATTGAATATTATAGTATAATTTTGGAAGGTTATCAGTAAACAGTTATATATTACAGTTTTCACTGTTATTTTTGTTTGTGTTTAGATAGATTGGTTCATCGTCAGGTTGATGGTGGGGTGAAAGTCATTGAATGCCTGGTGGAATGTGTCCAGGGCTTCTTAACCATGTGTCCAGGCAATAAAAGAGCAATCAATGTATTGCACTTACAAGAGAAGTATGAGTGGGTGGGAGTTTAGGAAGCATGGCTCCAAGTCAGTCGCAAAGATGTTAGCATATTGTGGGGCCATGCTGTACCACTGAGGCAAAGGAACGAGGTGTCACCAAATCTGAGTGAGAACAAAATGGCACAGTTTGGTGGCAAAGTCAGCTGTGGTGTTGTCAGAAATCATATTCCTTATGGCTTGTAATCCATCTTTGCGTGGAATGTTGGTATACAGAGATTCCATATCCATGGTGGTTAAAATAGTATTCTCTGGAAGGTTGTTCAAATTGTATTTTCCTCAGAAAGTCTGTGGTGTCACAAACAGAACTAGGAGCAATGATGGCACTAGGAGCTAGTACTTAAGGCAGCCAGACAATCTTTGGATCTCCCAGCTATACCACACACAACACCTTATGATAATTATTAATTATTATTACCAAGAAAACATGATTTTTTTTCTTTAGACCAGGGAAATGTGAATCAAGTGGTTAGAAGAACCACTTTTGCCATGCAACAATATAGTGCCGTTTTGTATCTATACTCAACCCTATGCTATGCTGTAGGTGGCAGCAAAACCAAGATGCATAATGCAAACAGTTAATATAGCTATAAAGCACAATTTCTATAGAAAGGAAAGTACAGAAAGAAACAGTTGTTTCCACTGGGCTGTCTTTCCCGTGACGCCATATATTAAGTTTATATGAATGTTTACACAGCCTATTTGTCTGCACTAAATTGTGATCCCAGTTTCATGCATGCCAAAATTTTAATCAACATGGTCATTAATATTCTTTGCTGCAATTTTAGAGCAGAATCATCTTTGTACATGCTCTGCTAGATAGATCTGAGGCTTTTGCGATAAACCACTGGGAGGGGAAGCATTTACTCTGTGCTACAGTCCAGCACTTTGGGCAGCTGAGGAACTCTGTCATAAGCTGATTCTGCACCCATCTGTTTCTTCACAGTTTTTCCACAGCCACATTGGGGTGCTAATCTCCCTCTACAATGCATGCCACTTTCACTTTCCTGTGTTTATCAGGTTTTATGGTACTTTCTGCATAGATTTATGGCCATTCAGAGGTGACTTCACAGTCAGTACGGTGTTGCCCCAGGGTATCTGAATGTGGTTTTGAGCAGCACCTTTCCTTCCTTTGCTTCCCATTCAAAGGGAACAATAAGCTGACACAGCTTCATTGATCTCCATAAGTTCCCCCACCCTATTTCCCCCTCTGTATTTATCACCTTGCCATGAATTACTTGGCTCAGTTGGGTGCGATTCACCATCCAAAGCATCTCCTACATGGCTAATAACTGCTGAGGCAAGTACTGACATAGGAAAATCTGCATAATGAAAACAAAATAGATGGCAAGCTGACACAGGACTTAATGGGTAGTCAGTGCAGAAACCAGGATCTGGGGTAATGCAATGAAAACAGATATTCTGAGGCAAGGGAGAACCAGGTCGAGTGCTGAGAAAAAGTAGAGTGAATGCCAGATGCAGAATGGACCATAATGTTTCCTAAAGAATCTAGTTTGATCAAGATACTTAGAATTTTGTTTGTGCTTTCCAATTCCTTCCACTGAACTACAATTCATAAGGTTCTGTGCAGATATGAAATTATACTTGAACCAGTTTTAAGTTGGTACACTGTATGCTACGGCATATTTTTGATAAAACAAATTTCATGCCATCCATTTAGAGGCAATTGTGTAAAAGTTACTACTTTTAAAACTTATTTAAATGAGCATGGTTTATGAAGACCCAACCTGGCTTCAATTGTTATTAGACAAAAGACATCATTTGGCTTTAGAGGGAACTGGAATAGTTCCTTACAAAACACTAGTTTACTGGCTTCCAGTCTGAGACTGTAGTAAATAGGCTTCACTGCTGTGTATAACAACAGTACAGAGGAAACATGAAAAATTAATGCCTTGGGTAAAGAAAGAAAACTTCATCAGAGAACCCAGCGGAAATGCTCTTAATACTGACAGTAAACCTTACTATCGACAAAACCAGTAACTAGAACACTGTGGATAGAAACTCATCACAAATCAAAATAAAATCCAAGAACATCTCGGGCATCTATATGGGGAAGTTTGCAATTAAAAATAAAGGTCAAATATTATTTTAGAAGAACTAGAGAGAAAATATTTTTTGCTTCCTAGTAAGGATGATTTTAATGTACCAAAATGTTAAAAAAACATCATAATTTAATACAAAATCAGGTTTTGTAAACTACCAGCATGATATTTAGCTCTTTAGGTAAAGGTTTCCCTTGCTTGAAAGAGTTGAATATGACTCTAGGGATGTGGTGCTCATCTCCGTTTCCAAGCCAAAGAGCCAGCGCTGTCCAAAGACGTTTCTGTGGTCATGTGGCCGGCATGACTAGACACCGAGGCACACGGAACGCTGTTACCTTCCCACTGAAGTGGTACCTATTTATCTACTTGCAATTTCTTGCTTTCGAACTGCTAGGTTGGCAGGAGCTGGGACCAGATACAGGAGCTCACTCCATCACGCAGTACTCAGGTCTCGAACTTCTGAACTACCGACCTTCCGGTCTACAGTTCAGCGTCTTAACCACTTGAGCCACCGCAGCCCCCATTTAGCTCTTTAAAACTATATAAGAGAAGAAAAGAATATGATCACAAATCCCCCTTAAAGCTCTGAGATAAGTTTGAAATGTTTTTAATCAATGTACTTCATAAACAAGAACAATAAGCAATGTTAAAGTAAGACCAAATATGTTTATGTTGCTATTTTCAAATGTGTGAGAGAAATTAATTAGATACCAACTACTACGAGTGAAGCATAGGGTTGCCAGGTCGTCCTTAGTCCCTGGTGGGGGACTCTGGGGTGTGTTTCTGGGGGGGGAGGGGACATCCCCAATGCAATGATCACACAACAGTGAAATCATCAAGTTGGGGATCAGCACGCCCCCCGCCCCCACACCTGTAAATGCTTTCAGCAAGAAATGTGGGGGGAGGGTGCCTGAACTCCAAACATCAAATTCACTGCTTGGAGTTCAGGTGCACATGGGCCACTCCCTGTTTCTTGCCCAAAGCATTTAAAGGGTCCTTTTAAATGCTTTGAGCATGAAGTGGGGGCTGTGTGCACCTGCACTCCAAGCATTGAATTAGCTGTTTGGAGTCAGGCATGCAGCTGGCAGAGGGGTGGTTGCTGTTGGGGCAAGGCTGGGGGTGGAGCTTCCCCCATCAGCCAGCTGGCTAGCAGCAGGCAGGACCAAATCTGGGGATCCCCTGCCCCCACCCAGGGACAGGCATCCCTAGCAGGCCTTTCCTGCCCCCTTCATCCACTGGGTGAATTGACCACCCCAAATTCTGCTTCTTGGGATTATGGGTACTCATGAACAACATGGGAAGTGGTGGGAAGGTGAAACTGGCAAAAAATAGTATTTTCAGCTGCCAACAGAAGTGCCATTCCACCTGGAGCATGGCAATCCTAAATTATGCAGAGCCCAGAAATACAACTCTACTGACGGGCCCTACAGAGATGCTAGTCAAAGAGCTCTGAATTCAGCTCTTCCTGTCCACAGGATAATTTACGTAACAGTAAAGCCATCTTAATTATTAAGAGCAATGAAGGGGGGGGAATTAAAATACAATCAATGGGAACTTTGCCATTGATTTTAATAGAGATTGATTGCATGTAAAATGTACAGAACACAAAAAAATTATGTTGAAAGGATTTCAGGGCAGTTCTCATTTATCTCCATGGGATTTGTGCTGGAGAACTGTTGTTTGTGCTCCTAACAGTGCGGGTGCGGCATACTTTCCAGGTTTTTTCCTCTTCGTTTAATCTCCCCCTGCCCTACCACCCAATACTACCTTCACTCCAGTTTTTCCTTTCAATTGTGCAGGCAGAGCAGAGCCTGAATCCCTTCCCCCTGCTGTACCACCAATTTTGGATTATTTTAAAGTCCTGAAAGACAGTAATTTCAACTTGTCCTTTTTTGTTCTTATGATTTCTTCATGCCCTACAATCTATAATTCCTCTAGTAACAGTCAGTTTGGATTATTTGTCTTTCTTCTCAGCCAAACCTCCTGTTAAATTAGAAATTCTCAGCGCCTTTCCCCTTCAGCTGCTGGTTAAATCAATACTGAGACAGAGATACTCTCGGTAGAATTCTCTCTGTTTTTGACATGACTAGCAGACAAACAAATTCAAAGAGCTCAGGACCCCCTTTTGGTAAACCCATTCCATATCACTGTTGACCTTCTAAAAGCTTCAGCTTCCTAGCATTATTGAATAGCCTTCCTGAGTTAACCTCTAAGTCAATCACTTAGACTGTGATAAACTTAACCTGGGACTGTAGAGCATACTTGAACAGTTTCTTTGCTTGACTACACTGTGAATTCACAGCTAGTTTTAACTGCAGTTTTATGTGACATATGAATCCTGGATTAATCCAGTTGCTGCCCTCATAACACAGCAGGTTGGCTGAGACTAGACCTTAAATCCTGGTTCAACCCTGTCCCTGAACGTACATTCTACACTACACTTGAGTTCACCCCTGTAATTATCTTGGAGTATTTTTTGTTTTCACATTACATTGAGGTCACCCCAGTTTTGCCCCACACTTGTCCCAGGATAAATGGATGCTGTTACAACCAGCGATAAATGCTAGGTATTGTGTCGTGAGTTGAACTCTGATAAAGCCAGGGATGAAATCCAAGTGCAGACAGGACCAATGTGAGACCAAGGGCAATTTGAGGCTACTGGATTAATTAGGAGGTCATGTAAATCAAGTGGAATCTAAGTGTGGAGCTACTGTGTTAGCATTTGCTGCTGAAAGACTAATCTGGGTTGGATTTAAGTTGGCTGGTCTGAGGCCCTTGGCTGGAAACAGCTGGCGAAGACCACCTGGTGGGATGATGACTGGGTTAGTGATACCAGTGCTCCTAGGGAGGGGAAAGTATAGCGGTGGGTCCAGGCATGGATTTAAAGGAAGGGGATGGAGAAGTAGAGTAGCTCAGCCCCCTTCCAGCCTGTGTCCCATCCCAAAGGTAGTAGGCAGTGGGGCTAGGAGGACTGACCCCTCCTCCAACATTGGTGTTGTGTAATGCCAGGTATATCAATAATAAGACCACAGTCCTTTGGGACTTTCTACAAGAGCAGAATGTAGACCTGACGTGCATGATCGAGATCTGGGTACAAGAGGGAAAGACAGTATCTTTCTCCCAGTTGGCTCCTCCCAGGTTCTCGGTCCTTCACCAATCACGGACTAGGGGGTGGGGGGAGTGGTTCTATTCATTCGGGAGGCTTACTCCTTCAGGGCGCTCCCACCACCAAATATCACAGGTATTGTATACGAAGGGTGCCGCTGTGCCTATGACACTTTGATAAAAAGACAAAAGACTCAAAATTGAAGTAATAATTCTTTACTGAACTATAATCATTCAAACAGGGAATAATAATAAAACCACACATACATTCAAGAACTAGGAAAATCAGACAGAATAGTTACAGCACAATTAGGAAATAACGTTGTTTCTTGTAGCATATATTTACCTCAGATGAATCTTTTGCGCTCCTAAAGCTTCCAGTAAAAGGGGCAGTAACAAGTAGAAATAGAAATAAGTAAAGGAAGAAGAAAACACGTGGCTCAAGACCAGCAAGAGACACGGAGAGCTTAGCCCTAGCTGCAGACTAGAACTAAAGTAATCGGGAGGGTTATCTTCAGGGTCAACCTTACTATCTCGGAGACAGCAAGTCTAGGCACGACCTCGAGATCCATTGTTTTACTGGCCTCTCCCAGCTTGGCATGCAGATAACTAGGGGCCTCTTTCCTGAGTCGTTACTTGCCTCTACTGATTACTGATTCAGCTGTTTTTCCTGTCTCCAAAACCTTTCTTTGACCCTTCATAGCCCAAAGTTCTTTAGTCAGTGTTTCAAGCAGTCTTTTTAATATCAACTTTATTCATGTGTAAAAGTCCAATATAAAGACCTGCTCCT
>NW_015175361.1:865668-872150 GCF_001447785.1 Gekko japonicus | reverse complement strand
TTGGCAGTACCATGGTCAGACCACCTTGCCGTTGTGAGGCTATTTTGGCTCGCCCGAGGAGTGAGCCTATTTTGGCTCACCCGAGGAGTCAAATGGACCCTATGTGGCTTCAGATGGCTCTTTGGGATCCGATGCCCCCTGGCAGCTCACTAGATGAGCTGGTAGAGAATTGGCTCAGCTGACTCTTGACAGCCATCGATGAGATCACTCCCCAACATCCTCTGCACCTTTGCTCTAGGCTCGCTCCATGGTTTACCCAGGAGTTGCAGCTGATGAAGCAGGGGCTAAGATGGCTAGAGAGACAGTGGTGGCATACTCGTGACGAAACTACAAGAATATCTTATAGGACGTTTATGAGATCCTACAAGATGGCAATCAAGGCTGCTTAGAGAGAATATTATACGGCCGCGATTGCATCTGCAAGCTCATGCCCAGCCCAATTATTTAGAATGATTTGATTGATTACTACTTTGCCATTTGGCAAACCAAACGCTAGGGAATTGGACATCGGCTGTGAGACTTTTGCGAGCTACTTTGCAAATAAAGTCTTGTCGCTCCACCGTGACCTCCCTGCCACAGTTGATACAGTGAGTGAACCCGAGGCTCCATGCACGTCTTCTAGTCTAGTTTTGGATCATTTCAGCCCACTCAGCCTAGAGGAAGTTGACAAGGTGATCCTGGTTGTGCGTCCTACTACTTGCTCCCTTGACCCATGCCCTTCGTGGCTAATTAAAACTGGTCATGAGGGTTTTCGGGGGGCCTTTGGAAGATTGTCAACAAGTCTCTTTTGGAGGAGTGGTTCCTGGGGGCTCTTAAGAAGGCAGTGGTTCACCCTCTCTTGAAAAAGCCATCCTTAGACCCGGCCAAATTGGTGAACTACTGTCCGGTCTCCAACTTGCCCTATTTGGGCAAGATAATAGAGAGGGCTGTGGCTGTACAGTTGCAGAGTTTCTTGGATGACGCTTCCATTTTAGATCCCTTCCAGTCCGGCTTTCACCCAGGTTACGGGATGGAGATGGCACTGGTTGTCCTCATGGATGACTTCCAGAGACATCTGGATTGGGGCGGACAGGCGGTGCTGTTATTGTTAGACTTGTCAGCACCGTTTGATACAGTCAACCATCAGCTACTGGTCCACTGCCTTGCCAACAATGGGGTCCAGGGGCTGGCCTTGCAGTGGCTTGCCTCCTTTCTCCAGAGTCGGAGACAAAGGGTGGCACTGGGGGATCAACTATCCCAGAGGCACCCACTGGATTGTGGAGTGCCTCAAGAGGCAGTGTTGTCCCCGATGCTCTTTAACTTCTACATGTGCCCTCTTACGCAGATTGCTCAGGCACATGGGCTGGGATGTCACCAGTTGCGGATGACACCCAGCTCTATCTGTTGTTGGACTTGGCAACAGCGATCCATGCAATGGTCACCTCAAGATTGGACTACTGTAATGCTCTCTACGTGGGGCTGCCCTTTTCTCAGATCTGGAAGCTGCAGCCAGGCTGTTGATGGGACTCACAATTCAGGAGCAAATCTAGCCTGTGCTCAAGGCATTACACTGGCTGCCAATAGCATACCAAATTCATTTCAAGGTGCTGGTTCTTACCTTTAAAGCCCTTTATGGTCAGGGACCTACATACCTGAGGGACCACTTTTCCCCAGATGTTCCCCAGAGAGCACTGCGTTCAGGGGCCCAGAATTGACTGGGCCTCCCGAATCTTAAGGAGGCCTGGCTGGTGACAACCAGGGCATGGGCTTTCTCGGTGGTGGCTCTGTCCTGGTGGAATGAGCTCCCAGGGGAGATCAGGGTCCTGTGGGACCTACTACAGTTCCGCAGGGCCTGTAAAATGGAGCTCTTCCACCAGGCTTTTCGAGCCACCACCACCTCTAACAACTAGGAAAAGAAGCCCTGTTGCCCTGAAACTTATATTAACAACTACGCCAGCTGCCAGAGGGACACCTGAAAGACACCTATAGAAGATCTGTGCTGGCCATGGGAAGAGAGAGTCAATGGTAGCCATCACAAACTCTATAATAGCAAAACTAGCACTTATTATGGAATTGTAGTCTTTTAAATACTGTTTTAAATGTTTTATTGTACTATTTAAATGTTTTCTGCTGATTTTATGTAAGCCGCCCTTGGGCTGGGAGGGCGGGGTACAAATTTGAATAAATAAATAAATAAATGTGCTTAATTTGTTAAACCAGGATTCAGTTCAGAGATGAACATTCTAATCCCGGATTGTGTCAACAAATTCTGATTTTATCACTTTTGTTCTTCATCTTTTACCCACTGCAGAGAGTCCATATCCCAGCCTGCATTACAGCAAGGGATGCAGCAGGAAACAAGCCAAAGTTAAGCCAGGAAGTTTGCATTCATAAATCAAACAAAACAGTTTAAAATAACTGCCGTTAATAGATCAACTTCAAACCATGGTTTTAATTCCTGGCCTGGCATTCCCTAACTAGCCATAGTGGAGTGGTCCATCCATGGATGTCCACACCAACTAGAGTTATGTTCATTAAACCATGGTATCATTGTGACATCAGAACTGAGCCAATGTAAAATAGCAGAAGTCATGAGCAACTTATAAGGAAGAGCAGACTATTAAAAATGGAGTCCTTCTCCAGTTTCACCTTCATGTCTGTGTAATAGTTGTTCTTCCTGATGTTTAGACACAATTTATGATTTAGAACCACAATCCTTCATGTCTTCTTGTGACTACCAGGGACAGAGCCAGTTTGGTGTAGTGGTTGTGTGCGGACTCTAATCTGGGAGAACTGGGTTTGATCCCCACTCCTCCACTTGCAGCTGCTGGATGACCTTGGGCAAGCCATAGTTCTGTCAGAGCTGTTCTCTCAAGGACAGTTCTCGAAAGAGCTCTCTAAGCCCCACCTACCTCACAGGATGTCTGTTGTGGGGAGGGGAAAGGAAGCCACTTTGAGACTCTAAGTGAAGGGTGGGGTATAAATCCAATCTCTTCTTCTTCTTCTTTGGTGGCAGCTCCATACTGGTGAAATGAGCTCCTGGAAGAGATTAGAGCCCTGCAGGACCTTTTACAGTTCCACAGGGCCTGAAAGACGGAGCTCTTCCACCAGGCCTTCAATTAAGAAGCTGCACTATACACCAAGGAGTGTCCCTGTGCCTTGGCTTTACCATCCTTATTCCAGCCTCTGCTTGGCTTCGAGAACTGAGCTAGCATGAACATCATTGGAATATACAGTTGCCTAAGCCATTTTATGAATAATCTTGGTCTCACTTTTATTAACTTTGTTCCGATGTTTTATTAATATTTTCTAATTTTAGGAGGATTTTAAATGTTTGTTTTATCTTATGTTTATGATTCGTTATGTAATTCTATGTGAGCTGCCTTGAGCCCATCTCAGCAGGGAAGGAGGGCTATCCAAATAAAATAAATAAATGAATAAGTAAATAAATAAATGTCCCATGAAATCAGTCCTGCAAGTGAATGCTTATATTGAGTTGTGCAGGTGGACTTCCATGTGGTAAAGAATTTGGTGAACAGCTGTAGAAAACTGTTTGAGTGCATAGGAACCATGCCAGTGCAAACACATGTTTTACTGTTTTGGTTAAAATATGGTCAGGTCTTATGGGAAGCCGCTGAGACAAATGAGTTGTATCTTGCGCACAGGTATGTTAGTTTAAGTGCTTGGATAACTGGGACTTAACAAAGTGATAAGTATTTTCTGCCTCTATGCTACAAAAGCTAATTTTGACAGCACTTTTGAAATTGATACTATTTTTGCACTTCTTTGGTGCCATCTTCTCTTTGAAATATAGCTTGTACATGAGCCGTTGCAGATAGAACTAAATGTTTTAAAGTGATGTCACAGTAAACATCCTGTGTCACTTCATAACCACTCTGAGAGGATGACAATTTGGTTAAAGGGCACAAAAGGATGGCTGACTCCTCAGTTAGTATTATTAACTCTGCTCTGAAGGCAGATCCTGACAAAGAAAAGGAAAACTGATAAAGCCTGCATGGGCTTGTTACAGTGAGCACTGATATTCCCCTGAGAATGGAAGCAAAAATTGAACGAAAAATATGAGATTGTCCTGTTGGCATCCCAACAAATATCATAAGGGCTGAGAAAAGACAGAGCTAATCATGTGTAATCTAACTAGTTTTGGAAAAATAGAAAAGGATTGTATCCAATCTTTCAGATGTCCTGCTTCTTTTTAGAGTGGTCTGTGTGGCAATTGGAGATATTTGGATGGAGTTATAGCCTACTTTCCTTACAGTAGCTAGGAATTCTCTTTCTCTTCTTCAGCAATACTTGAGGGGGGAAAGATGTTAAAGGCTGCTACTAGATTTTCCTACTACATTTGTTTCCTACTACATTTGTTTTTACCTTGTTGTGAAAATGGTTGATGTGGCATGTAACATGAGAAAAAAGTATTTTTCAACTCAAATAGTCCCTGGAAATGAAGCTATTACATTTAAAACATCTGGTGAGCAAACATTAATCTGTTTCTGTGAATAGACACAGTCTTTACAACAGAGAGGCTTACTCCCTGACTTGTGGCTCTGTGCTTCATTTATGCTGTTTAATCTCAGATGTCAAATTTGATACTGAGCACCCTTCTGCACAGCTGGTGGATGCATGGGGATTTTGCATCACTATAGAAGCCTCCTGAGTGTGAGGAGGGTGAATCCCAGAGCCAGGAGGCAACGCCAGGGGAAGGTCTCAGCCTCTTTGCCGTGTTGCTGGCCCTCCAGAGGAACTGGTTGACCGTTGTATGATACAGGATGTTGGACTATATGGAACCCTGGTCTGATCCAGCAGGGCTCTTCTTATGTTCTTATGAGGGACAATCTGTGCTCACAAATCTGTTTTTATACAGATTGTCCCTTAATAGAATGGGGCCCCATTCTAGTGGGCAAAGACTCTCTAGCATCAGAAAAATAGATGCACAGTATTTTTAATGCTGCAGAAGCATTAGAATCTGAAAATTCCTGTCACAGGCATGTCATCACTTGTGAAACAGTGACACCATTTCTTTGTGAAAATAGCCAAAGTGTATATATGCCAAGTATCAACTTAATCATTTGAAGATGTGAAACGAAATGTGTGCATTGATTTAATTTTATATAGCATTGTCTTATTGCAAATTTTGCTTCTTTCAAGAGCTAAATAAGGGATGCATTAAGTGTTTTGGCTCTACCCATTCCGTATTTATTTCATCTATAATTTTGAAATGACCTCTGTGATCAATTCTAATTGCTTTTTGCTACTCCTGAGTTGTCATCAAAAAGAAAATAATTTAATTTTAACTGGGTATGTCAAATCCCTCAGTAGTGATCTCAGGATGTGGTTTTGGCTTTCCCCCCCTACTTACATGCTAGGAGACTGATGTAGTTGTTTACCATGGAGAGCGAGTAATTGGATTATCTGCTGCTGAACATCCAGCAGAGCCTTTCACTAGTGCTGTAACTTCAGACCCTGATTTCTGCTTTTCATTAGATAAAATGGAAGGTGATTATGCGTAGAGTTAAAATAGGGAAAAGAGCAAATATGCCTCTGCTAGCCAGACAGAGCTACTATAAATGACAGTTTATCAAGCATTGTTATGCTTTTTTTATTTGTACTTATTGCAGACATGTCATTTAATGAAAACCTACTGCTCTCAATGAAACTGTTCCTAGTAGTACATCCTGATAAATCAGGATTAGCGGAAGCTGAAAAAAAGATATGGTGCCCTATATCAATTTCCATAGATTACAGACTTCCCCTTTTGCCAGAAGCCTTGAATATACTGTGTTGCCCAGGCCCACATGGGAACCATGCAGAGGTGACAGAGCTCAGTCTTTATCACTTTCTGTTGCTGGGCTTGCGGGCACCAGCTCCTATGGGTGAGGGGAGGCCCTGTCAGCTGCACACAAGTATGCATTAAAAATCTATGCACAAACTAGAACTTGGAAAATTTGTGGAGTAAATTGGCCACAACTTTATTGATTACAGCTGTAAAAATCATTGGCACAGTATGGGCCCACCAGATCCAGTGGATCAGCTAGCCCTCTGCCGGCCAATGTACCCCAGTTCATGGCCCTGTTCAAGTACAATCAGTTGAAATCCAGGTTGTTGCACTGCTTAAATATGTGGGAGGATGGGTTGAGGTGCCTGCCAGCCATGACCAAAATTTTAGTTAGAATATGTCCAGTTTTCACCCTAGGGTTGGCAGGTCACCACTGGCCAATGGCAGGGGACGGGGAAGTAGGGTTGCCAGCTCCAGGTTGGGAAACTCCTGGAGATTTGGAGGTGGAGCCTGAGGAGGACAGGGACCTCAGTGGGTACAATGCCATATAATCCACCCTCCAAAGCATCCATTTTCTCCAAGGGAACTGATCTCTGTAGTCTATAGATGAGCTGTAATTCTGAGGGATCCCCAGGTCCCACCTACAGGCTGGCATCCCTATCTCACCTCTAGTCACAGTTACCATAAGAATTCAGATGACAAAATTCCTGCT
>NW_015175361.1:863129-865653 GCF_001447785.1 Gekko japonicus | reverse complement strand
CAAAATTCACTCCAATCTCAGCAACAAGCACTCTTTCTGCAGGCTTTGCTGTAGAGGATGTGCAGGGGGGGGGTCTTGTTCCACATTCCTGGCACACTTCAGACAACTATTCCTTACTCTGAAAGTTTTGTGAAAATCAGTCACTTTCATCTAAAAAGATCCAATAAAAATGAATGGAAAAAACCTCTTCCCTGTATAAATCGCAATTAACTGCAAGCATAAAATCAGATGTGCCCTCTTTTAAGGAATGACACTTAGTACATACTACGGTTGTCTTACATTTCTTCCACTGGATCATGGAACTCCATGAAATCAAGACAGAAAATCACAATTTCTCAGCCATGGGCTATGAACATGTCTGTGTTTCAAGGGCAGCACCTTGCCAGAAGCAGAGCTGACCCAGCTGAGCTCTGAGAAGGAGCAGGAGATAGAGCTGCTAGAGAAGTGAGTGGTTTTTTAAACTTACTTTCAGCTGAGGTGATTTAGATGAGAGGGTACTGTGTGGGGGACTGTGCTTGGGAGTGTATGGGTGAGTTGTGAGTTGTTGCAGAGTCCTGGCTGCCTGAGATAGGGTGTGAAAGGGTCAGTTTGGGTGAATTTGCATAACTAAGTGCTAGGCTGGCCATTCAGGTGTGGGCTGCTTGACCTCAGCCCTCCCCTCGCCAGTGCCACCAGATTGAGGCTCTACCGGGCCAAGCCACCCAAATTCGTCCCGGCCCATGGAATGGGCGCGAGTTTGGCTGCCTGGCTGCAAGCCCCGTCTCCATCCTCTCCCACCCTGGATTGTCGAAGGCACCCTGCCTGGGCCCCCATGTGGTCGAGGACCCAGTGGACCAAGCTGCCCAGCTTCGTTTGTCCTCGTCCCCCCGCCCCAGTAGGCAAAGGCCCCCTGCTTACCAGAGGGCAGGAGCTCAAAAGAACCCACCTCTTCTTCCTTTGTGCCTGCCACAGACCCCAATGACGTGCCCTTCCTGGCTGTCTAGACCGCGGTGGTGGAGCCAGGTTGCTCTGATCGCCCCATCCCGGTGCCCTCACACTGCTGTTGCTGTCTCCACGGCCTAAGGCAAAGGCACCCCTGCCTTGCCAGGCACCCCGTCCCTCCCGCAAGGCGACTTCTCCGGACCAGAGCACCCAAAGCATTTCCTGGCCCCTTCCTGGCTCGATTGTCTTGGTGGCCAGGCCAGGAGGGGACGGGCCATTCAGGTGTGGGCTGCTTGACCTCAACCCTCCCCTCACCAGCACCACCAGATCGAGGCTCCGCTCGTCCCAGCCCACGGAATGGATGCAAGTTTGGCTGCCTGGCTGCAGGCCCCGTCTCTATCCTCTTCCACCCTGGCTCATCGAAGGCACCCTGCCTGGGCCCCCCATTTGGTCGAGGACCCAGTGGACCAAGCTGCCCGGCTTCGTCTGTCCCCGTCCCCCCGCCCCAGTAGGCAAAGACCCGCGACCCGGCCCCCCTGCTTACCAAAGGGCAGGAGCTCAAAAGAACCCACCTCTTCTTCCTTTGTGCCTACCACAGACCCCAATGACGTGCCCTTCCTGGCTGTCTAGACCGCGTTGGCGGCACGAGGCCGCTCTGATTGCCCCTTCCCAGTGCCCTCCCACTGCTGCTGCTGTCTCCACGGCCCAAGGCAAAGGTACCCCTGCCTTGCCGGGCACCCTGTCCCTCCCACGAGGCCACTTCTCCGGACCGGAGCACCCAAAGCACTTCCTGGCCCCTTCCTGGCTTGGCTGTCTTGGTGGCCAGGTCAGGAGGGGACCAGGGGACCTCTGGGCAGCTTCTACTGGTTGTCCGCCTCAGCAGGATGGCAGGAGAACCCATGGGGAAGGCCTTAAAGGGCTCCCCAGGCCCCTCCTGGCTCACTGGCCTGGGCAGCTGGGCCAGGATGGGACTGGGGGGCCTCAGAGAAGCTTCTCCTGCTCGGCCACCTCACTGGGAGGGCAGGAGAACTAATGGGGAGGGCTGCAAAGGGCTCCCCGGCCCCCTCCTGGCTCACTTGCTTCAGCATGCGGGCGAGGAGGGGGCAGGGGGCCTCTGGGTGGCTGCTCCCACTCACCTGCCTTGGAGGGCTTTCCCTGTGCATTGGCCTCAGTGGCTGAGTGGGGAAAGGTGGCACAGAGGCCTCGGGAGGTCGTCCACACCCGCCCGTTGCATGGGGAGGGTGAGCAAGGCAGCCCTGACAGGGAAGGGAAGGGGTTCTCAACCTTCCAATGGCCTCCTCGGGTTTCCCACAGCTGTGGGGAGGGCAAGAGGCAGGCGGCTCCGAGTGGGAAGGGGAGGCGGCTCCAACCGCATCTCCCTCCATGGGCTTGCTCAGCTTCCAAGCTGCCAAAGTGTCCATCCCGCCTCGTGGATCCCCGCACACTGAGGGTGAGAGGCTGGGCTGCGGCTCAGCCGCCCTGAGCCCGCTTGCGGGGAGGGCGGGGTAAAAATACCTAAAATAAATAAATAAATAAATATGGGCGGGACTGAGCCAACGCAGCAACGGAAGCTAGCCAGTGGCCAGAGACCCACCTGTGAGTG
>NW_015175361.1:862560-862663 GCF_001447785.1 Gekko japonicus | reverse complement strand
TGGTGAACGGGTATCTTTTTGCACCAAGGAACCTTCCCTAGGCAGGGAGGGAGGGGGGCTCTTGGTAGTTGGTGATTCAATCCTTAGGCAGGTAGACAGCTGG
>NW_015175361.1:851489-861479 GCF_001447785.1 Gekko japonicus | reverse complement strand
ACTATGGCTAGTGATATAGACTGCCTGACAAGGTCTCAAGAGAGCAAGAGGAAGGTTGCAGGCTTAACATGTATGGGAAATTATTGGTGTTTCTATACAAATGCTAGAAGTGTCCGAGGTAAAATCGGGGAGTTGGAGTGCTTGGTGTTGGGGGGGGGGGGAAATAGACATTGTGGGTATTTCAGAAATTGGTGAAATAAGGAAAATCAGTGGGATACGGTGATTCCCGGTTATTATTTATTTATTATTTATTGATTAGATTTCTACCCCACCCTCCCGCCAAAGCGACTCAGGGCGGCTTACAATTTTAAAACCACATAAAATACACTCAATAAAATTACTAAAATACAATGTAAAACCAATTAAATGTGGTGGTGAGGTATTATAAAGTGCAAATGCAATGGTGTATCGAAGGCCAGTAGTGAGACCCCTAATCCCGAACCACTCCGATTCAGGCATAGGACCTCCGTCTTCATCGGATTCAATTTCAGTCAGCTCAGCCTCAGCCATCCCACCACGTCCTGCAATGCCCAGTCCAGATCTTCCAGGGTACAGGCAGACTGACCACCAAACAATAGATAGAGCTGGGTGTCACCCGCATATTGGTGACACCCCAGCCCATGCCTCTGGGCAATCTGGGCAAGGGGGCGCATATAGATGTTAAATAGCATTGGGGAGAGCACTGCCCCTTGTGGCACTCCACATATTAGTGGGTGCCTTTGGGACAGCTTCACCCCAAATGCCACCCTTTGTCCCCGACCTTGGAGGAAGGAGACAAGCCATTGCAAGGCAAGCCCCCAAATCCCCATGTTGGCAAGGTGATGAGCAAGCAGCTGATGATCAACCATGTCAAACACCACCAACAGGACCAACAACAGCAGCACCACCATCCTGCCCGATCCAGATGCCTCTGGAGGTCATCTGTGAGGGTGACCAGTGCTGTCTCCATCCCATGACCTGGGCGGAAGCCAGACTGGAAAGGGTCCAGCATGAAAGGGACATCCAGAAAGCTCTGCAACTGTATCACCACTGGCCTCTCTATTAACTTGCCCAAATAGGACAAGTTGGAGACCGGCCAATAGGTATATATTATATCGGAAGGATGGGGGGGGAAGGGTTGGAGGTGGGGTGGCTCTGTATGTCAGAGAGAGTATACAGTCCAGTAAGATTGAGAGGGAAAGTGAATTGGATTTGCTTCTGGAAATGCTGTGGGTTGAAATAGTAGGCCCAAAAGGAAGCTTAACACTGGGAGAGAACAAAGAAAGAGATCTTGGAATCGTAGTAGATAATTCACTGAAAATGTCTAGACAGTGTGTGACTGCAATAAAAAAGGCCAATGCTATGCTCGAGATTATTAGGAAGGGAATTGAAAAGAAATCAGCCAGTATCATAATGCCCCTGTATAAATCAATGGTACGTCCTCATTTGGAGTACTGTATACATTTCTGGTCACCACACCTCAAAAAGGATATTATAGCATTGGAAAAAGTACAGAAAAGGTCAACTCAGATCATAAAAGGGTTGGAACACTTTCCCTATGAAGAAAGGTTAAAGCGCTTGGGGCTCTTTAGCTTGGAGAAATGGCTGAGGGATGACAAGATCGCGGTTTACAAGATTATACATGGGATAGAGCAGGTCAAGAAAGGAGTACTTTTCTCCCTTTCTCACAATACAAGAACTCGTGGGAACTCGATGAAATTGCTGAGCGGTCGGGTTAGAACAGATAAAAGGAAGTACTTCTTCACCCAAAGAGTGATTAACACATGGAATTCACTGCCACAGGAGTTGGTGGCGGCTACAAGCATGGACAGCTTCAAGAGGGAACTGGATAAACACATGGAGCAGAGGTCCATCAGTGGCTATTAGCCACAAGGTATAGATAGGAACTCACAGGCTGCACTGTATTCTTGGTGCTTGAGGGGGGGCAACAGTGGGAGGGCTTCTAGTGTCCTGGCCCCACTGCTGGACCTCCTGATGGCATCTGGTATTTCTGGCCACTGTGTGATACAGAGTGTTGGACTAGATGGGCCATTGGCCTGATCCAACATTGGCTTCTCTTATGTTCTTATGTTCTTATGACTATCATACCATATCAGCAAAAAAGAGAATCGGCACACAACAAGATATATTTATACCCTGAAAACTAACTTGTCAAAATGGAAATGATTCTTTCATGATTATTATCATATTGATTTTTATTACTAATCAAACTAGGAAATATCTCATGAGTGGGGAAGATCCCTTGCATGCACAATCTTCCATCTAAACTATATCTTGATTGATGTGATCACAACATTTGACTAACAACCTAAATGATAGGACATTCTGGGTCATAAAAGTAGAGCATCACTGCTGCTATAAATATTAAGTGACGCACCATATAGCTAACATGTTCGTGCATCTTGTCTTGATGATTTAATGCTTGTATATGACCTTGCCTTAGATAAGCTGCTTGGTGAATACTGAGAAGTATTTAGCAATTCTCATGATGTATGACTTGAAATAGATGAACATGACATTAAGTTGTCAACAATTTAACTTGCAAAATTCCATCGTATTTTATCTTCACTGTTCCTTTTTGTCCATATATAAGAAAAAACTTATCATAGATAGTAGGTACCCCTTACCATAGTTTAATGTTCTGTTCTTCTCTCATCTCTCAGTCCCTCATTCTTATGAAGCTCATTATACTGCATGTGAAATTAATTTATTTGGTCAACTTATTATCTGACTGGCAACAGCTTCCCAGAAACAGCCAAGTCTCTGATCACTGCACACCTGACCTCTGCAGGCAGGGGCACAGAAAGCAGGGCTTCAGATCTTAACCAGCATACTGGACAATATGGGAGGAAGCCATCCTTTGAGTACCCTTATAGTTAAGAACCAGCACTTTAAATTGTGCCCAGAAACAGATAGGCAGCCAAGGATTCTTTTTCAGCCTAGGGATGATACTATCCCTGTATTCAGCCCCTGACCATAATATGGATTCCATTTTCTGGGCCAATTAAAGTTTCTGAACTGATTTTGAAGGCCATGTAGAACTCCATGGCCAAATCCCCCTGTTCAAAAATGAGCCGTTAATGGCATATTAGCCAAAGCTAACAAAAGTTGCTGCATGACACAAAGGAGTCTCTAGGTGTAAGCTAGGATCCCGCCGCACACCCAAACTATGAACCTGCTTCTTCAAGAGGCAGTGTAAGCACTTTCAGGACAGGCTGACTCCTCAATTCATGAGTGGCTTTATTGTTGACCAATAGTACATCAGTCTTATTTAGTGGGTGCTGCCAGGCCCAACTGAGTTATTCAACAGCATGTAGTGGCTGCCACTCACAATGTGCATTTGAATATTCTCAAGCAGAAAGTATACCCAAAATCCACTCTTTGGGGTCAGCTCAAGGATATCTGAAATGACCCAAAAAACCCCCCAAAATCTGGATGTAATGAAATATCAATCAGAATTTTGGGTGTTTCAGGTTTCAGAGAGGCCAGGAGTTAGGGTTGCCAATTGCCCAATGAGGACAAGCAATTCCTCATTTTGTGAGCTCCTGTCCACCACCAGCCAGCTGTCCAGTGGGAGGGAATTCCCCCCTCACAAACAACAATATTGCACACAAGATACCTGTATCACCTGGAAGTGACGTCGGCACATTGGTGACGTTGTGGGTGTGGCACTCTGTTTTTTGCACACAACTCAATGATTTGAAGTTGATTTTAACCATAGAGTTTTGCCCAAAAATGAGAGTGTTGCCCCGATGTTGCATGTGACATGGTTGTTTGGGAGGAATGGGGAGGGTGATGTCACTTCCCACTCCTGGAATGTCTCCTCATCCCCCTGCCCATGGGCAATCTGGACCTGGCAACCCTACCAGGAGCACAGCATGAGAAATAGGAAGCTGGCCCAACAAACAGCTGCTCAAATACCTGATCCCTTGAAGTTTTATAGAAAATAAAATTTAATAGAAAATGTAAAGGGACCGGATGCCACCAAACAGCTGATTCGTCAAATAGTTGAGACTCTGGTAGTCCTGCCCCTTTAAACTGTCAAAGAGAAAGAAGGCCCAAACTTACATGGCTGCTCTGAAGCTCACCCCAACAGCTGGAAAATGGAGGCAGGATCCTGGAATCCCTCAAGGCTTGGCTTCTCCATCAGAACCTCCCTGTAAACAAAAGACAGCTGCCTCCTCTTAGCAAAGGCAGACTTTTGTGGAAAAAAACCTCTTCAGCAGCTAAGTAGGTTCAGCTTGCCCTATCTCCATGTTCCTAAACCGCAGGCTTCCCTTTTCATCCCCCTCAGCTTCTCCAAGAAGCTAGTCAGGGGACAGCAAAGTCTCTACACATACCCAGGAGCAAAACTAAAAGTTAGTTTCAGACTGAAGGCATCAATTACTCCAGTAACTAGTCCCTCATTCTGCATGCATTCTGGGGTTCCAGTGGAATGAAATGATGTTGATACACATCAGTATCTGAGATACCTGGAAACTACACCATAGGAAGGACACATGGATCCACAGAAAAAAATTGAACCCTTCCTGCCACCCTTTCTGCTTGCAAAAGCAGAGTGGGGAGGAAACCAGAAGGTCCTTCTCCTCTCTTGCAGTACTCCCTCAAAGAGCAGAGAAAATGAGCCCTTTTAAAGATGAGTTACTCTGATGTACATCTAACTGCTAGTCTGGTTGTGCACCTGTGACTAGAAATGTGTCAGACGTGTCATGTAGCTATGCCCTAACAAAAACCAAGGCTTGAAATGCTAGATAATATTGCTGTGGTTGCCTAGCAACTCCCAAAATAGAGTTATTAGTCTCAAAGTGGCGCCTGGAGTTCTCCCAGAATTACAACTGATCTCTAGACTACAGGAATCTGTTCTCCTAGAGAAAATGGCCACTTCGACAGGTACCCTGTATGGCATCAAACCTTGCTGAGTTCCCTCCCTTCCAAAAACTCCACCCTTCCCAGACATTGCTTAAAAATCCACAGGAATTTCACAAGCTGGAGTTGGCAACCCTTCCCCAAAATGACCAGCAAGATCTCAGAATGTAGTCTTGTGAGATTTCAGTGGACACTCATCTTTTAAAGCTGCAGACATTGCATCTTTTAGTAGGAGGGTTCTAACCTCCCATTGTGGTTTTTGTTTTTAGATTTCAGATGTTTCTGCGAACCTGGGTCTTCCCTCAGGTTGTAGAAAAATCTCCCATCTGTTGATGGCACCATTGTGTGCTCTGCCCTGACATTCCTAACTTTATTTCTTGCTTGCTGTTCCCATTGATAACTCATTCACCTGCACAGCCCTACTGTTTAGCAGGGACTGTTAAAATACATAAATATTAATTAAATGCATGAATATAAATAAAAATAAAATACATAAAATAAATATTACCACCTCTGTGTCAGAAATATGTAAGAACTTAAATGTACTGTTTTTTGAGTATAATGTATAACATGGACCAAGACTTCATCAGAATTTTGATTTGTTATACATACTAGCCAAGTTATTTTCTAGCTATTTCAAGATCCCTATCCAAGGTAAAGGTGTAAAGAATGCAGTAGAGGTTTTCTCTGTATCCTTCATTCCAATTCTATTTTTCCCTTTGACTGATCTGTTCCATGTGCATTTTCAAATAAAATAATTATCATCTTGTTACATTTTTTTGTCAAATTATTTTTTAAAAATCAGGACTTTTATTTAAAACTTGCTTTAATCATTTCAAGACTTCTGCAAAAAAATTAATCTTTAGTATTCTTTGACAACTTTTCTTTTTCATTGCTTTATTTTCCTAGTTATATCTTTTCCCCAAATCATTGACACATTTCTTGCAGTAATTTAAAAACCATTATACTTTATTCATTGACTAATGAGAACAGAGACTTCATATTTGCCATTATTTGTCTAGCTCTTTGACAGATTAATCACATCAGTTTCTTCTAACTTTTCCCTGTTGTGCCTTACTTTTCACAATCATCTATTTATTTATTCGATTTTTAGACCACCCTCCACCATATTTGGGGTTCATGGCAGTGTACAACATTCAAGTGTACAATCATAGTCAATTTAAAATAGTTAAAAACAAAAAAAATTATTCCAATAATCATTTCAGACGGCATTTACATCAAATTACTTTCCCCAAGGAGGGAGTAAACAGAAAAAGAGGCAAGGCTAAATTTAAAAAAACACAACATTGCTGTCCTCAACCATAGGACTGGTAAAACATCTCTGCCTTACAAGTCCTGCAGAACTGAATTAGGTCCCGCAGGGCACAGATGTCATTTGGCAGGGAGTTCTACCAGGTCAGAGCCAGGGCTGAAAATGCCCTTGCTCTGGTTGAGGACAGTTGGATATTTTTCAAGCCAGGGATCTCCAGAGCAGAATTATTATTACATCAGTGCAATGTAGACCACTCTTCAGTATGCAATTATAATTTGACAGTTAAGTTTCAAAAGAGTAATTTTGGCTGCGGTCACACGGAGCATTAGCCACACTACAGAGACAGAAGATAGGCAGATTTTCCAGGTGCGATCAAACCACAACATCTGGGAAGCGTAGAGCTCCCGTGGCGAACCCGAGGCTTCCCGCCGAAGATGCGCCGTAAAAAACTAGTACCTCCAAGGTACTAGTTTCTGGAAACCACGGGGCAAGGGCGGGTGTCTGATCACGTTTCCGGTGGTAGCTCATGGCATCCAGCGCCTGCCCATGTCCTGTCACAAAAAGGTTGGTGTTTTTTCAAGTTTCCACGGGATGTGCACAAGCACCCAACGGCGCATGCGAACACTTCGGGTAAAAAAACCCCACAACCCTCGCCGCGCCGCTTCTTTGCCGCGCTGCAGGATTGTTGTATGATCGGCACCTCCCCCCGAACCACTGGACATTGGTGGGATGTTTGATCCGGTGGCCGTGCGGTAGTTCGCTCTGGGGCAAACAGCCACGCCTCCTCCCCGTGATATCCAGCCCGTGTGACCGGGGCCATAGTGACCAATTCAATTTCCTCTCTAAGCTCCACAGTGTTGTGAGCAAAAAAAACAACTAGTAGCATTAAAGTTGTGAGTGAGTCTACACTTGACTATTGTGTCAAATAGTTTTTTAGGTTATTTCCATAACCTCGTAAAGATCTCAGTATGAGTTATTTTAAACTATATTTAAGCTATATTTTAAAAATAATTTAAACATGATAAGAGAAAAGAGAATCAAGTCAAATTTCATTACAGAAAAAGTTGTCCTCTCTCCTTTCCACTATATTGGTAGCCCTGGCCTCCGGAGAACAGGTCTACACACCTCAGGATCCTGTTCCTGATTCAGTCTGAGCTAGCCAGTGATCCATGCCTTAGTTACATCTAGTGTGGTCTATTGCAATGTGCTGTACTTGGGTCTACCCTTGAAGAGTGTTTAGAGGCTGCAGCTAGTACAGAATGCTGCAGCTAGATTGCTGGCAAGGTCCAGTTACCACTCTCAGCCTATGGAGATTCTGTTACCTCTTCATCTAGAAGAGGGCACTTACAGTTTATTATTATGTATCTGTATTTATTTGTTTGCAGACTAAATAACCTTCATTTACATGTAGAGATATATGGCTAGGTTGGTAGAATCTTGTATAAAATATACATAGATCATTTCCATTTATAAATGTCATATAATTATGGTTTTATTTGTTCTTTATTATATATTTATGGGTACAGCATGTAAATATATAAAATCCAGCTATTTAAATAATTTTTAAAGTATAGAATTATTATTTTTAAAGTTGCCTTTAAATCTCAAGTAAGGAGACGGGCGGTGAATAACGCTATCTCTAAGTAACCTTTATGTGAGTCCTTCCTTGGAATATCATGTAACAAATTAATTACCCAAGAGAAAGAATCCTTATGACATCAAATGCATCAAGAGATTTAAAACAATATGGGCCATCATGCCCTTGAGGATCACTGTGGGAAGCCACAGAAGATATGGTGTTCCGCCTAAAATTTCCACATACACACTCAAAAAACCAGGTAATACTTTTTTATTAATACCAACCAAAATATCACAAAAAAATTGTACATGTTTTCAAATGCAGCAGAACTCTTTATCATTAGTGGCTGTACTGATGGAAGTGCCAGGTCAGATGTGACAGCTTCTTGGGGGTGGGGCGTCAGTGTAGTTAATGGTGGATGCCATTTGAGTGATCTCCTGGAGACCCCCTCCTAACCCTGCTGAAACAAAACAATATTGAAAACTTTCCTACCTACAAAGCATGGGAAGAGTGACTGGATCGAAAAATCGATCCCTCGAAACGAAAATAGAACAGCTTAAAGCCCAATTCCCAGGTGAAAAAGTGAACGAACCTTCCCTGGAATTGAAATGCACACAATTCCCAGATGTTGCTGTGGGATCGCGCCTGTTTGCTGCGACCCTGATCCGTCCCTCTCCTGGCCCAAAACCTCTCGTGTGAACAGGGCCTAAGTACCTTCACAAGACAAAAATGGTTCCAACCTGCTGTAAATCAAGATTCATTTTCAGCCTGGAGGAAAGCTAATATTACTAGAACAACTGATGTATTACATAAAGGGAAACTGCTATCGAAATTGGAATTAGAAGAAAAATATAATACATCCCTCAAATGGTATGAATACTTACAAATTCAACACTTAATCAACTCCACAGAAATCAAATCCACAAACAAACTACCTCTCATGGACATGGAAAAACTACTTCTCAAAAGGAACTCTAAAAAAGGTCTAATCTCAAAAATTTATAACATTTTGATCAGTGCACATAACAAAAAACATTTAAGTTACCAAACCACATGGAATTCAGACTTAAAAACGAAACTCACAGAAGACAATTGGTCTGAAATATGGCAAACACAAGCTAAGATTTCCAAAGTTTTAAGTATCCAAGAAACTAACCTAAAAGTGACCACCAGATGGTACTTAACACTAACTAAGCGAATGCAGATAAACCCAGCCATATCTCCATATTGCTGGAAACTCTGTGGAGAAAAAGCAAATTATTTCCACAACTGGTGGATGTGTAAACATATACAAAATTTCTGGAAACAAATTGTCAAACAGATTGAAAAAATGACTAGTTACAACCTACCTTTGACACCAGAACTGTTGCTGCTCCACCTCTGGCCTTCGGACCGTCATCCTGCAAATACAAGAAAAGTAATATTCTGTTAACAGTAGCCAAAATAACTATTGCTCAAAATTGGAAAAATAAAAAACCTCCCATGGTAAATCAATGGATCCATAAGGCTTGAGACATTTTTATGCTTGAAAAATTCTCACTTTATGACACCATACACCAAACTGAGTGTGAATTCTACAACCCACTAAGTATTTGGTATCCTATTTTGGACAACATTTCGTTAAACAAATTTGTTTGGGAAAACATAACAGAAACCAAATACAAAACAATGCTATATTGTTGAAAATGTGTGAGCCGGAGTCTAAAAAACTGTTACCTGGCTCACACTAACTCAGCTTAGAGGGAACACTGCTCTCAACCACCTATTTCCTAATTGTATACTCAACCCTACTGCAATGATAAATTGTTCATTTTGTTGTATTATTAAAAGTTAATAAAATTTCTATTTAAAAATAAAAAAAAGATGTGACAGCTTCTTGTGTCTGGCCAAACACCGACTTCAACTGGAGTTGTTTATGTGCATGTTAACCAATTTGGTGTAGTGGTTAAGTGCACGGACGAATTTAAAAGAACCATGCAGATGCTGGGTGACCTTGGGTCAGTCATCGTTCTCTCAGACCCATGTACCTCACGGTGTCTGTTATGGGGAGAGGAAGGGAAAGGAGATTGTAAGCCACTCTGAGGGTGCGTTCAGATGGGGCATTTGCAACAGTATAGGTGCCGTTTGGAATTGGTGTACTTACCGGCATTCACACGGCGAACATCTGCCTTCCGTCCCTAACAGTTGCAAAGAGCTTTAAACCGGTGTATTCTGCCACTGGGTCCCCAAGTAGTGGTATCCTGAGTGCACTGGTTGTAATTGCTTTACCCCC
>NW_015175361.1:807800-851449 GCF_001447785.1 Gekko japonicus | reverse complement strand
TCCTCCTCCTCCTAGAATCATAGAGTTGTAAGGGATCTCCAGGGTCATCCAGTCCAACCTCCTGCACAATACAGGAAATTTACAAGTACCTCCCCCTCCACACTCGCAGTGACCACTGTTCCATGCCCAGAAGATGACAAAAAACCTTCCAGAATTGCTTCCTGACCCCAGAGTGGCAACCAGCATTTCCCTGGGCGTGTAAAAAAGGACCACGAGAACTAAGCACTGAGCAACCCTTCCTGCCCTCCTTCTCATGATCTGCCTAAGTTCACAGAATCTGCATTGCTGTCAGATGGCCATCTAGCCTCTGTTTGAAAACTTCCAAAGAAGGAGAGTCCATCACTTCCCAAGGAATCTTGTTCCACTGAGGAACTGCCCTAGCTGTCAGGAAGTTCTTCCTAATGTTTAGCCAAAAACTCTTCTGATTTATTTTCAACCCATTGGTTCTGGTCCAACCTTCTGGGGCAACAGAAAATAACTCCACACCATCCTCTAGATGACAGCCCTTCAAGTACTTGAAGATGGTTATCATATCACTTCTCAGTCATCTCCTCTCCAGGCTAAACATACCCAGCTCCTTCAACCTTTCCTCATAGGGCTCGGTCTCCAGACCCCTCACCATCTTCGTTGCTCTCCTCTGGACATGATCCAGCTTGTCTATATCCTTCTTAAATTGTGGTGCCCAAAACTGAACACAATACTCTAGGTGAGGTCTAACCAGAGCAAAGTGGTACCATCACATCTCGTGATCTGGACACTATACTGTTGATACAGCCCAAAATTGCATTTGTCTTTTTAGCAACCACATCACACTGCTGACTCATGTTGACGCCACCATGGGATGGATTGTGTTCTCCCCATTCACCTCCAGCTTCCCCCTTCTTCTCACTGTCCCTTCCCTTCTGGTATGCACTCCTAGCTCATCCCGTTATCTCTCCTGTGGCCTTGGAGCTGTGCTCAGCTGCGCTGCTTTTTCCCACTGAGAGCTGAACCATTTTTTCTTTGAGCACGCTTGCTTGCCCCTGCTCATTGGCCTGTGCCTTGGGGGAGGGGGGACTTGTATGAACTGAGTATAATTATTTGACTTCCTGTCTTACCCCCATTCCTGAAACAAGGTGTGTCGTATGATGACCTAAGTGCTTTCTTCAATAAACTGCACCTTTCTTAAGGACTGTTGTTGAGCGTGATTGACTTGGGACTCTGACAATGGTCTACTAAGACCCAGGTATCCTTTTCACACATACAACTGCCAAGACAAGTCTCCCCGAACCTATAATTATGCATTTGATTTTTCCTACCTAAATGCAGAAATTTACATTTATCCCTATTGAAATTAATTAAATTTCTTTTAGCCCAGTTTTGCAGCCTGTCAAGATCATCCTGTATCCTGACTCTTCTACCATATTTGCTACCCCTCCCAATTTAGTATCATCTGCAAATTTAATAAGCATTCCCTCTATTCCTTCATCCAAATCATTGATAAAGATATTGAACAAAATAGATCCTTGAGGCACTCATCTTGTCACTCTTCTCCAAGAAGATGAGGAACCATTCACAAGCACTCTTTGGGTATGATCTGTCAACCAGTTACAGATCCACCTAACAGTCATAGCATCCAAGCCACATTTTTCCAATTTGTCAACAAGTTTATTATGTGGAACCTTGTCAAAAGCCTTACTAAAGTCAAGATAAACTATGTCTACAGCATTCCCCTGATCCAGCAAGGTAGTAACGTTCTCAAAAAAAGATATAAGGTTAGTCTCACATGACTTGTTCTTGAGAAACCCATGCTGGCTCACAGTAATTACAGCTGTTCTTTCTAAATACTCAAGGACTGTCTGTTTGATTATTTGTTCTAAAACTTTCCCAGGTATAGACATCAAGCTGATGGGTCAGTTGTTATCAGGATCCTCCTTTTTCCCCTTCTTGAAGATGAGGACAATATTTGCCCGCCTCCAGTCTTCTGGCACCTCACCTGTTCTCCAAGAATTCTCAAAAATAATGGACAAAGGCTCAGAAATTACATCTGTGAGTTTGTATTCATCCTTTGTTATACGGCCCTCCTTCCACTTTCTGAATGAGTCTTTTTTATTTCTGAAGTCCTTAGAAAGCTGGCTGTTTATGGAGCCACCTTGGCTTCTTTAGGCTCCTCCCATTTTTCCTTCTCATAGGAATCGTTTGTGATTGTGCCTTCAGTGTTTCACTGTTAAGAAACTCCCATCCCTCTTGAGCTCCCTTCTCCTTAAGTATTTCTGACCATGGGATTCTACCCACAAAACCAAAATAGGACCCATGGTAAGTAGGAAATACTAAAAATCAGCAAATACCATGCTACAGATGATTATAAAATCTCAAATAATTTTTCAAATAATTTTGTTTTTTATATATTTTGTGTTTTATATAAAGGGGTTGTGCAATATCTTTTGTGATATATTAAGAGACGATACTTAGATGTTTTGATATATGATTCTTTCTATGTATTAAGGCTTATATGATAAATAATATATGGTAATCGTCTCTTTGAGAACTTTGTAATCTGTTCTAGGAGTGTCTCATCCACATCCTCTGCCTGGCTTGGTGGTCTATAGCAGACCCCCACCATGATATCATATTATTTCTTACTCCTTTTATTTTTACCCAGAGACTCTCAACTGGACTTTCATGCTCAGATTCATGTATTTCTTCACTAGTATATACCTCATTTACATATAATGCAACTCCTCCACCCTTCCTTATTTTTCTGTCCATTTTAAATAAGTTATACCCCTCAATCCTAATATTCCAATTCTTAGTGTCATCCCACCAAGTTTCAGTAATGCCTATTAGGTCATAGTCCCCTTCCTGTATTAGGATTTCAAGTTCCTCCTGCTTGTTTCCCATACTCTGCGCATTAGTGTAGAGACATCGGAATCCATGTTTTATGCACCCTGAGGTTTTTGTTTCTGTACTTACATGTGAGTTAATGTTATTTAGCATACATGCCACTCCCTGCAAAACTTTAGAGTTCTTATTTCCACTTATTAGATTTGCATTTTTGTCTCGCTCCCCCACAGGATTTAGTTTAAAGCTCTCCTTATTAGGTTTGCAAGGCTGTTTCCAAACACATTTTTTCCTACCCTTGTGAGCTGCAAACCATCTCCTGATAGAAGAGCTTCATCTCAAAAGTGTAAACCATGGTCCAAAAATCCAAATCTTTCCTGATGACACCATCTACGTAGCCAATCATTGATCTGCAGTATTCTCCTTTCCCTTCCTAAGCCATTCCGATGATGATGATGATGATGATGATGATGATATTGCTGATTTTTTTAAAACAAAAAGAATGTGGGTAGTATGCAAAGGAATGTTGCATATTCACTATTTGAGATCAAACTTTAATTGTGAGTGTGGGTTCCTTATTGCTGGTGGACAAAACTGCAACTGGCAATGTGTTTTGACATATACTATATTTGCCATAAAAACAGACATCAGTATCAAAACCAGCTGGTTCAGGGATTTGGAATGAAGTGGTTTTTTCCTAATTTGCACTTATTATGGATGACTTTTAATGTTGTTATGGACTGGAATGATTGGCCACAGTCTCCAGAATAAATTCATACCACCCAAAGAGTGATTAACACATGGAATTCACTGCCACAAGAGGTGGTGGCGGCTACAAGCATGGACGGTTTCAAAAGGGAATTAGATAAGCATATGGAGCAGAGGTCCATCAGTGGCTATTAGCCACTAGGTATAGATAGGGGCTCTGGTTTTTGTGCTTTGGGGGGGGGGTCAACAGTGGAAGGGCTTCTAATGTCCTGGCCCCACTGGTGGACCTCCTGATGGCACTGGTATTTCTGGCCACTGTGTGACACAGAGTGTTGGACTGGATGGGCCTTTGGCCTGATCCAACATTGGCGTCTCTTATGTTTTTATGTTCGGAAATGTTTGATTCAAAGGAAATTGCTTGGCCATCAATTTAAATGTTGTGATTTTAATGCTATTCAAAGCCAGAGGAGCAAAGCCACATAACTCTACAAGCTGCGAATAATTCCTCAGAAGTTATAATGAAATGGGAGTTTAAATAAGAGTCTCACTCACAGGATCAATGTTGAACTGCAAATTTGATTTATCAGCTTAATTAATACTCATAACTGACCACGTCATCTTTTTAAAATATATTGCAATTTTAATGAAGAAACCAACTACGCAAATATGAGCAGATATTTCATCTTACATTTTCACAAGCAAATTATCATAATCAGTAACTTGGTTCCTCACCTTGTGGAGTAAAAAGTCCAAAGTGTGCTGTTTCAACATCTCTATCATTGGCAATGACTTTCTTATTAAGTAAAAGTATGTCAATCATTTAGCAAAGAACATGACATAAAAGATAAATATTCAGCACCATTCAATGTTTTCAATGGAAAATGGCGTAATAAAAAATTAAATTGAAATTTGGTCTGTCTCCTTAATTGCACAATAACTGATAGCTAAAGTGCTAATCATTTTTAAAGTAATTACATTTAATGATTGTAATTGCCACTCGTATCTTCTGTCCTAATAGATGTCTTATTCACAAAACTGTTATCTTTCCATCATATAAAAATCATGAATTGGGAATTTACAACAGTTTATTCAAAATGGACTGCTGGCACAATTTAGTAGAGATAATAAGGATAGACTATTAGTTCTGTGACCATTTTAACTGATGACTTCCTTCGTTTAAAGAGATACGTTACTCAAATCCTTGAAGTGGTTCATTGTTTCAACTTCTTCTGCTAAGGGTTGAACATGCACCCATTGCACATCATCATCATCATCATCATTATTATTATTATTATTATTATTATTATTATTATTATTATTATTACAGGTTTAGGGTTCTACATAACTGCTGTCAAGATGGGAAGTCTGGACATAGACATCAATAAAAGTATATTTTAACGCTATATTTTAAATCATATATGTGGGCATTAAGGCCCACAGATACTTGAAACTGGCTACATGCCTTAGGAGCTGAGCCAGGGTTGCCAACCACTAGGGGGGACCTGAAGAGCTCCCATCATTAAAACTGATCTCCAGACTACAGCGATTAGTTCCCCTGGAGAAATTGCTGTTTTGGAGGGCAGGCTCTATTGCATTATACTCCACTGAGGTTCCTCCCCTCCTCAGACCCTGACATCCCCTGGCTACATTCCCAAATCTTCAGGAATTTTATAATTCAGAATTGGTAACCCTAAACTGAGCTGAGCTGAATTGTCTCATAGATACAGACACATGAAAGAAGTGATACCTGTCTTGATATATCCACAGAACTGTTGCTTCCTGGTAGCAGCTGAATTGAATGTAACGACACACTTTTCCATTGCCAAATTCATAACTGCCATCAGCAAACAGTGAGTCTTTCTTAGCATCAGGTGTGATTGGGTCTCTAGGACAGCACTGGCTGTTTCATGGAGAGTAATTAACAAACATCTGAATTAATGATGTCGCTATTTGGAAACTTTGAGAAACCTTATAGTTATTAGCTGCACAGCACTTCACTCTGAAGTTAAGGTACGATTTAGAATTCAGCATACATTTACTGCTGAATTCTGTGGCATGCAAACTGACCTTAAATATAGTCAGTTTCAGAACCCTGTAGATTTTTCTATCGATCGCCAAACTAGATCCAGTTTATATTTTCAGCAGAAGCAAGTGCTAATCTTAAACTACCCTTCTCTGGCTACAACTGCATAGTTGTATTTTGCATGCATAACTGACTCCATATAGATTCCTGGTTATTCAGTGGTCTGCCCCCCATGTCATCAGATGTAGGGTTGCCAACCTCCAGGTGGTAGCTAGAGATCTTCTGCAATTACAACTGATCTCCAGGTGACAGAGATCACTTCCCCTGGAGAAAATGGCCACTTTGCCATAGACGCTACAGCATTATACCCTACTGAAGTCCCTCCCCTCCCCAAAATTTGCCCTCCCCAGATTCCACCCCCCAAAACTCCAGGAGTTTCCCAACCCATGGCTGGCAACTCTAATTGGATGGCTTTTGACGGAGCAAAAATCAGTAGTATATTGTTAAAGTATTTTTTAAGCTATCAAAGAGCATCCTGGTAGTGCAGGGTGGGGAGTGGTGGCCACAAGGGGATGACAGCAAAATGGTGGCGGCTACAAAGGGATGACAGAAGCAAAATGGTGCTGATGTGGGTGGGAGATTAAAAAATCCTCACCCTTCTAACCACATAGCATACTAATTCTCTTGGATTGTAATAATTCAGAATAGACTGTAGTAGATTTGGAAAACATCAGAGTCAAGCAGGAAAACCCCTAGAAAGTGGACCAAGGGAGGAGGATGTTATGCAAATACTACCCCCAGAAATTCCAGTTTGAGAGCCAAAGCATAGCAAAGCATCTGTGTAGAAGGAAATCATGGCCCCAGTCACACGGGCTGGAAAATGCCGTGGGAAGCATGGCTGTTTGCCCCGGAGCAAAATAACGTGCGGTTGCCCGATCACATGTCCCGTCAAGGTCCCGTGGTTAGGGTGTGAGGTGCCAATCACATGGCTATCCTGCAGCGTGGCAAAGAAGCGGCACGATCACACCAGCAATCGCTAGGCGCCGCTTCTGTGGTAAACGGGAATATTTTTTTCTCACCGAAAGGTGAGCATGCGCATGATCGTTTGTGCACATCCTGTGCAGACTTTTAAAAAAAACTAACCAGTTTGCAACAGGACTAGGACGGGACGCGATCAGATGCCCCGCCCTTGCCCCACGTTTTCTGGAAACTAGTACATCGTAAGTACTAGTTTTTTACTCTGTATCTTCGGCACGAAGCCACGGGTTAGCCACGGGTGCACTACACTTCCCAGATGTTGCGGTGAGATCGCGCCCGGAAAATCCGCCTCTCATCCATATCTTTAGTGCGGCAAATGCTCTGTGTGAACGGGGCCCATGTCAGTGAGAAGGTTAGGCTGAATATTTTCTCCTGGATATATTGATTTTGTATCCATGGAGCTTTCAGACAATGTGTCTCTCACCTGGAGCCTTAAGTGGTATAATTTAGGAAACTTTACCACATGGTTTCACTGAATATATAAATCAGCCCACTGACTGTTAAATTGGGATAACAGCCTATCCAAAGTTCAGAAATAAGCAAAGCAACAAATAAAAAGAGTAATATACACTACTCTAAAGTAGCTGTAAACACACTACTCTTGTCTGCGCTGGGGAAATCTCATGCTTGCCTAGGTTTCTGAATCATCGACAGTATAAGAAACAACTGCATCTAGTCTGTTTCTGTTCAGCTGTGCTGTGCCTGAGAATGTTTCTGAAAGTGCTTCTTTATATATTTGTTGTTCATTTATTATAGGTTACAGTGAATACTTCACAGTCTGCAATGTGAGTAATTCAGGAAATGGATCTGGTAGAATGTTCCATGTGGTGAATTTTTCAACCTGTTTTCTTGCCTGTACTTTAGCAAGCATGTCTGGAAAATCTGCTTGACAGCAGATGGGTAAAGACTTGGTGATATATTTAGACAGCTTGAAATGATGATGGGGTCTCAAAGGGTTGATTTTGCTCTATAACTTTTCATTATATGCTGAACATGTTTTGCTCTTTAGTATGCTCATATGAACTATAGAAGAACTTTGTTCAATAACTTTACTCTTTAGAAAGCAAAACAAAGGAGAAATAAGAAAACTGAATACTCCAATTTCCCTGTGGCTGTACTACATTAAGTCCTTTCAGATACAGATTTGTTTCACTCTTATAAAAAATGGTAATGATATTAAAAGACAAGAATACTACAAAGTCATCACTCTAGTGACTACAACATGCCCCATAATCAGCTGTTATTTCTCACAGTCACCTCAATTCTGAAGCAATTTTGAAGCAATTCTTAGTCACCTTATACAGAGTGACCTCATACATTTAATACCATTGGTTCATTGATTTCTTTTGTTCGGTATGCAGCCTGAGAATTAGTTCTATGGATGCTGATTTATGATTTTATGAGGCTCAATGGGACTTACTTTTGAGAAAACATTATTAGGATTGCACAGTATCTTTTTTTCAAAAGCTTCTAGGACTCAGGCCTGGAACATTTATTTATTGGGGTATTTATGTTTTGGGGTTTGTTGGAGTGAGTGTTATTGGTGCCCAGTTGTTGACTACCCAATGTACCCAATTGTCAAATTATTTTTTAGCACTTTATTTACTTCTGTAGGTGTATCTGCAGCTGTATGTGTGATATGAGGGCATCTTTATTTTATTACCACTATTATTACTTAAATAATTCTGTTGGGTTATCCTCTTGTGCATGAAAAAATATGAAGAGAAACAAAGCAAGCAAAGGAATCAGAGGAAAGGAAAAAATGTAGACTATTTAATATTTCAGATTCAAGATGTGTATCTGCACTGTAGCAGGCTAATGTGTAAGCACTCAGCCTGTGTACAAATTTTGCTCATGGTGACAAAGAAAGCAAAATGCATTAGGCTATCTAACCCTGTTCCCTGGGGGACATTTGTACACATCAGAAAGCCACTGCACAATTCAGTATGATTGCCGGTATTTGGCTTAAGAGAAGCACGAGGCTAAAAGTGGAAGGCTTTTTCAGGACACAAGTTAGGTGACTCAGCTGAGTTCACGGGCAGACACTGAATATTCTAAATATCACAGTTGTGCAAATGTCATATTCATGCAAGTAATGCAAAGAGCCAGAAATGGTCAGTACAGACATGGCTGTATAAAATTAAAGGCACAGTAACTAGCTTTTACAAAAATAATAAAAATAATGGTTATCTAATCAGAAAAGTAAGATATAAGCTGAAGATGCATAACAGAGAATTTCACCTCATGGATTTTCAGACAGACTTACTCCCAGTAAGCTGTTGTTCTGGTGGTGAAAAATGTCATCAGGTCACAGACAACTTATGGCAACCTTGTAGGGTTTTCTAGCAAAGAAATGAACAGAAACAGTTTGTCATTAACTGCCTCTGTGTGGCAGCCCTGGCATTCCTTGGGGGTCTCCCATCCAAGTACTAACCAGGGCCAACTGTGCTTAGCTTTCAGGATCTGACAGGATCAGGCTAACCTGGGCCATCCAGTCTATAAAGGTCAGCATCATCTACTCTGACAGAAAGCAGCCCTCCAGCAGTAGAGGTATTCCACATCTGATCCTTATAACTGGAAATACTGTGGAGTGAACCTGGCATATTTTGCATAGAATGCAGATGCTCTAACACAGAATCAGCCCCGTCCTAGTGGAATAAATATGTAATATATAAAAAACTATACATGTTTATATGAATTAGTATATAAAGTGCATCAACAGATTCATGCATTAATCTATATAAATGTCTGTGTTTTATTTGGGATAGTGGCTAATGCCCATAGATTTTAATCACTTCTTTTATCGCAAACTTGATGGTTCTGTGCCTATTAGTAAGACAGTGAAAAAGAACCCCCAAAAGAAAACAGTGGTTTCTGCATATTAATATTTCCAAGGTATGGAGGAGAATATTAACCTGTAAATTGAAAGACGGGGGATATCCTAAAACAAGTTCAATAAGGACCAAGCATTCACATTGCCTTCCCAGAATCATTAAATGTTGGGGAAAGTTGAATGTTGACTGGGGGGATGGGATAGTAAACTGGAAGGAGGACAGAGGCAGCCAGAATGGGGACTTAATGATATATATGTCATTTAGTTATTTATTTAAATATTTGTATCCTGCTGTTCTTCAAAAAGGACCCAAATCAGATAACAAGGGAAATATATGACGACCGCTTTCTGGGTTTGGGACTAGTAAGTGTTATTTTGCATTAGTTCCAGACCTACCTATAGGTCAGGTTTTTAGAAATAGCTGCCGGGGGACTGCTGCACAGCCCTTTGGCCTGTGGACTCCCACCTTGTCCCCCATGCTTATCAACATCTACATGAAACCACTGGGTGTGCTCATCTGGAGATCTGGGCTGGGTTGTCACCAATATGAGGATGACACTTAGCTCTATCTCATACTTTTGTGGAATCCTGTGAAGGCTGTAGAAACTCTAAACCAGTGCCAGGAGGCAGTTTTGGGGTAGATGTAGGCTTAAAAAACTGAAGCTTAATTCGGATAAGACAGAAACACTACTGGTGTGCAAATCTGCTTATCCTCTAATATTATTATTTCAAGCCCAGAATGCTGTAATGTTTTGAGGGATCTGCAAGCCTTCAGACAGAGTTTTTCTCCAGCCCCCCCCACTGCCCAGACCCAACCTAAATATCATATGAAAACAAATCACATCACTTTCCCAGCTCTGTGGACTTCAGTGGCAATAAGAAATCCCTGAATTTTGTACCTTTTATCTCCCCCCAGGTGGCTCAGAGTCTAAGAAGAAAGGGACTGATTAGGACTGGAAGAAAAGCAGTTCACTGTTATTTAATCCCACTTTAAACTGGGACAGACAAATCTTTCAATTTGTCTAATTCTCAGCATGGCCACATCTGTGAATACATAAGCCTGTAGACAAGCCAGATCATTCCACAAACCTGAAAAAAGCCCCAGGTTTGCAAAAGAAAATCTGGGAAAATTACATTGAGGATTAACGTTCCTAAAATGATAGAAACAGCACCTATAGCTTAGGAAATGGGTACCCTCTGAGATCTTAGTAGCTACTGTGAGAGTTGGCAGGCAACCACAACAATATTGACAGCCTTCAAGCTTTGGTTTCTGCCAGTAAAAGGCAAGGGGGGCAGGGCCCTTTCCATGGCAATTTTGCCTCACTGGTCCTCTTGTTCCCCTTCCCCCTGCCCTGGAGGAAGGACTCATTGTGAACAAGATTGGCAGCAACCACCAAGTGACTCATTACCACCCAACTTGCATGACTCAACAAGTTCTAGTGGTAACTACATGGTGGCTCTGACCAGCCATCATCTGAGAACCAGTGTGGTATAGTGGTAAGAATATGAGACTAGGATCTGGAAGCCCTAGGTTTTAATCCCCACTCTGCCATGAATGGGTGATCTTGGGCCAGTCACTCCATCTCAGCATAACCTACCTCACAGGATTGTTGTGAGTATAACGTGGAGAAGAAAACGTTATAAGCTGATTTGGGTTTTCATTGGGGGGAAAGGTAGAATATCAGAATAAATAAATAAATAATAAAGCTAAAGACTAGGGGGGCAGGGAAGTTTGGTGGGTATAAAGGAGAGAAGGAAGAAGGGAAGGAGACAGGCTATAAGGGTGGTCAGGAAGAGGTAGTGAGGAAATAGTGTGAAGAGGGGGGTATGGGGAATTGAGGTGCCCCTCACAAGTACTAGCAGGTTCTCTGCTTGCTAATTTACAATATCTTGGAAAGGATTATTATATTAGGATGAAGATTTGTTATATGTTCAACCCTTTTTCTTCCATCTTCCCCCCAAAAAACCCCAAAAGAAACAAAAACACATGAAGATTTGTTATAGTGAGTTAGGCTATTCATCCATCTATGTATTTCTTCAAATACATTAGAAACAGGAAACCAGCCAGGGAGGCAGTGGGGCCCTTGGACGACCAAGGGGTAAAAGGAGTATTGAAGGATGATAGGGAAATGGCTGAGAAGCTAAATGCATTTTTTGCCTCCGTCTTCACTGACTGTGTGACATAGAGTGTTGGACTGAAAAACACATGAAGATTTGTTATAGTGAGTTAGGCTATTCATCCATCTAGCCTAATATTGTCTCCTCAGTCTGTCAGTGGCACTTGAGAGGCAGAGAAAAGTGTTTTCCAGCCTGGAGATTTTGATGGATGAACCTGGGACAAAGCATGTGCTCTACCACAGAAATGCAGCCTCATCTGCACAATTGTGTTATACTGCTATGTTAGCCTGATTGCTTGGGGAGACTAATAAGAAACGGGGATTATGCTAGGAAAAGGAATTGTGCCCTGAATCAGCAGTAGCATGTGGAAGACTCTGGCTGTGCAGTCCAGGAGTCTTAGAGAGACGGCAATGAACCAGAGAGCGTTTTAAGCAGAAAGTCTTAAAAGTGAGTCCTTCCCCCCCTTAATTGAAAGTGACGTCGGGAGGGAACCCCCGGCTTAAACAAATAAAACGAGCTGATAAGCGAAGGGGTGTGGGGGAGAGGAAGCAATAAAGTGCGTAACAGACTTAGCTGAAAATCGTTCTAGGAGCTGGAAAACAAAGAATGCAGAGAGGGGAACGTCTGGGCGTCAGCCAGGATTCTTCTAAATGGTTAACAGAACTGCAGTGCATCATGGGAAAGGGGGTGGAGGTATGCAGATCACTAGCCAATGTCTGTCCCAGCCCTGGCATTCCAAGCTGTTAAACTGACAAAGTGGAGAGAATTCACAGAGTTTGACATCAGACTGTCTTTCGGGAGGCTGATAACCCGGGAAGGCAGAAAGAGCAGCAGTTTCGGAAGGCAACGGGAGGTCTTGTGACCCCGACCGTGCCGACTGTGGCATTGGGGTGCTCAGGCCGCGGTGTCACTGAGCCCTGCAAGTCCATCAGGTCGGTACAAAATAAACTTTTCTGATCGGTTTCAGTATCGCTTCTCGGCCTTTTGGCTAAGATCAAGTGTAGTATCTGTTCTTATCAGTTTAATATCTGATACGTCCTCTATCTGAGGACTATATATTAAATGGATTTTTGGGACTGGGAGATGGAATAGGGGCTTGCTCCATCCACTCCACGCATCGACCTGGTATTGCAGTACCTCCAGGAACGGTGCACCTCCCCACCCGGGGAGAATTTTCACAGTTCAAAAACAGAATGGAAAGCTCTAGGAGGCCTTTTGGGTCAGACTGACTAAGTGTGGTGTCTGTTCTTCAATCAGAACAGAGCTACACAAGGGAAAGGTTTCCCTTGCTCAAAAGCCAGTGGAATCTGACTCTAGGGGGCAGTGCTCATCTCCCTTTCCAAGCTGAACAGCCAGTGCTGTCTGGCGCACAGGGATCCGACTCTAGAGTTTTGTTTGACAAAGGACTTGGCCTTCCTCATCCATTCAAGGAACTGGTTCTGCAGCCCTGAGACAAAGAACACAATAGGTGCTAGCTGATGAGTCATAACAACCCTTGAGGTGTCTCTGTCACAAGTTCAGCTAGAATTCAACACTGACCAACCCCTAAGCCCTTTTCCCATTGCGGACATGACTTCTGGAATGGACCACCAAGGGGTGGTCTCAAGGGAGGTGGCCAGCAAAGCCCTCCCCCCAGAGCCCCACATACAAACATAGGCACCCAGCAACGTGCTCTCTCTCTCCATACTCCCAGTGCTCTCTACATACTCTATACATCCCTCTAGCCTTTTAGCTCTTGCTATCCTGAAACCCACTCTGTGTCTCTAAGACTCCTGGACTGTGCAGCCAGAGTCTTCCACGTGCTACTGCCGGTTCAGGGCACGATTCCTTTTCCTAGCATAATCCCCATTTCTTATTCGTCTCCCCTATTTTTCCATTGGGACGCATCATCTCTTCGGACAGGTAAAGTATTGCCCACAAACTATATCTACTTATCTATCTAATTTTCCTAGAAGCTGTGTAATTGTGTATATGTTTGTGTATTGTTTGAATGTGACGTTTCTTCAGTAAGACATCATTTTATACTGACTCCAGCCTCCGTGTCTATTACTGGTATCTCCTGGAAGAAGCGGGACCTCTGTCTATACAGGTGTTGTTCCTTTAGTGCCTATTGCTACTTTATAAGATCATAATTCCCCATTATAATTAATAACTCAGAGCAACCAAGCTAACAGCTAGGCTTCCGGGGTTCAGGACTAGGAAAAATGTGGTTCGGTTTGTGGTATGCCCAGTTCACGAACCATGAACTGTCATGAACTTTTAGGAGCTAAATGAACTGGTTTCGTTCATAAGGTTTGTGACCCGGTAGGACCCTGGGTCCTTTTCCCAGGAAGTTCTTTCCTGGGAGCACCTTCTTGGGGGGGAGGGTAACTCAGACCCTTTAAATCCAATCCTCACCAAACTTGGAGGGCAGATAGAGGAGAGTCAGCCAGAGATCCCTGCAAGTTTGGTGTCTCTATCTTGCACAGAATCAGTTCTATACACTCCTGAACCTCCTGAACTTTCATTTTGACAGGTGCAGGTTCAGGAGGTTTAGGAGTGTATAGAATGGATCCTGTGCAAGCAAGAGACATCAATGTCACAGGTAACCCCCCCGTATGCTCCTCTACATGCCTTCCACCCCTCCTTTTGCTTTGAAGACTCATAAACATTTAGATTGAGTGTAGACAGTCTGGAAATGTATCAGTTCACGGCAAACCACCATGAACGGCTGGAACATTCATGGAAAGTTCATGCTGGTTGACTTGCCACAAACCTTACTTCATGAATCATGAACCGGCTAAAATTGGTCACAAACTTCAGTTTGTGAGCCTGTTCGTGCCTATTCCTATTCAGGACAATACATTTTTCATCCCAAAACTCAGTGGTCTCAAACTATTACAGTACTGGGGTGGGTGGAAGATATTTCAATGGATTTATCTTCCCCTAGTAATTCATTGTGGGCCCTCAACTTGTTAATTATGTATCTATAAACCAGTGCAATTACTGCTTCAGAATCAGAAACCTCTTCAGACCTGTTATTCCTTTCATTCCATTATCTTTTCTTCCGTTCAAGATCTTTCACTTGCATTCTATAATAAAATGCATGTTGATAGCTATTTTTATCTGGAACATTTCATCATTCCCCATCACAGTGCTTCCAATGGATTGGGCATGGAAATTTGTATCTCTTAAACGTCATGGGGCATAACACCTCTATTTGTTTGCAATCCGTTGCTTGGAAGTTATGTTTTCAGGTTATATTGAAACTTAAAAGCAAATACTTAATTTAACATCATCAACTGAAATGTGTTCTATTTGGCTACCCCGATATACTTGTAGGAATACCTTATATAATCTATATGACTTATTTATATTAATATCTCAAGTGTGATTTATTGTCTTCTGAAATTCAGTTTATAGGTTTAGGGAATAAATGAAGAGAAGTACAAATGCCAGGACCCAGTGAGCTTCTTGACACATTCCCAGAGGTTAAATGTGTCCAGTGGAATATCTGAACTGCTGCAAAGTTCCATCTCATGATATATGCAAACTGCTTTTGTCTTCCCTTTGGTTCCAAGGTTTGACACATGCATGGGGGGCTGGCCGTGCAATCCTAAACACAGGAGCCCTGTGCAGGTGACCCATCTGCGTGTTGACTGGTTATGCAGGAAGTGAGAAGGTACAAGCATGCTGGTCCTGCTTTCTGCCTCTGCACAATGCAAATGCATGGAGGAAACATTTGCTAATGCATGGAGGAACTGTATGTTCCCTCCCTGTGATCAGCAGTGTACAGAAAGTAAGCACCTGAATGTTGTGCACATGGCAGTTCCTCTGCACATTTGCACTGTGCAGACTATTCTATGATTGTGCAGAGGTGGGGGTAGACTTGCCAGTTCTGGGTTGGAAAATACCTGGAGACTTTTGGGGTAGATATGGAAGAGGGCGGGGTTTGGGAAGGGGAGGGGCCTCAGCATGGTACAATGCCATATAGTCCACTATTCAAAGCAACCATATTCTGCAGGGAAGCTGATCTCTGTCAGCTAGAGATCAGTTGTAAAAGCAGGAGATCTCCAGGCCCCACCTGGAGGCTGGCAACTATAGGGGGCAGGGGCAGCACTCTCATGCTGATGGGATTACTTTCACAGAGCTAGTTACACCCTTTTAAACCCATGGACTTAGAAGGTTGCAACTCTGTGTAGGATTAAATCATGAGAAGGAAAGGCCTAAGAAGTCTATGTCCAGAGGTTCCATGAGCCAGAAGCTGGTAGCCAGTCTTTATCTTTTTTTTTACCAAGTTTGCAACAAGTTAATTCCCAGCTGTGCACTATTGGTGCTCTAGTGCATATTATAGTAAAGGTAAAGGTTTCCCTTGCTTGAAAGCCAGTCGAATCCGACTCCAGGGATGCGGTACTCATCTCTGTTTCCAAGCCGAAGAGCTAGTGCTGTGCAAAGATGTTTTCATGGTCATGTGGCTGGTGTGACTAGACACCGAGGTGCACAGAACGCTGTTACCTTCCCACCAAGGTGGTACCTATTTATCTACTTGCAATTTCTTGCTTTCGAACTGCTAGGTTGGCAGGAGCTGGGAGCAGAGATGGGAGCTCACTCCGTCATGCGGCACTTGGGTCTCGAACTTCTGAACTACCGACCTTCTGGTCTGCAGTTCAGCGTCTTAACCACTTGAGCCACCGCATATTTATAGTACCTGTGTGTTAATAATTTCCCTTCTGATCTATACATTTTGCTCATCTGCTAGCCCAAGGAGCAGCCAGCAGTGGCAACACAGGAAAGAAACAAAGGCCTAACTCTAGTCTTTGGCATAACCAGACCAAAAATGGCAACAGTTCCTGCCCTGGTTCTGCTCACTACAGTTGTGCTACTCATAGTATGAGATGGTTACTTGTAGTGTACTAAAACAAAAACCTTTTACAAAAAGAATTTGTAATTGGAATCAGCAACCCATTTGCCATCTCATATAACTTTACAAAATGAACCCCTCTCAGTTCTGACAGGGACTTGCTGTGTTGCTGGAAGGGACCAGTTGCCCAAGGAACCAAGCAGCGATAGGGCCAGAACACCAGCAGCCCAACACTAGTTTTGTTGACATTAGGGATGGGACACAATTCCATCATGACAGTACCAGTTGCACTCCCTGAACTTGTATTGAGGTCCTTACTGTGTTCGTGCAATACAGGATTAGTAATAAAATTGAAAATCTATATTGCTGTGGTTTAAATGAAGAGGTATATTCAGAAGGTTGCTAAAATAACAAGAACTAGTAAAAAAAACTAGACAAAATAATATTTTTTCTGAGATTCTTGCAATATTGGTCATTTCAATAGTAAGCAGATCTGTGATGCTGTTGTCTCATTTTGACATTGCCTGAGAGCTTTTTTGGATGAAACATGTAGACAGTAAAATCTGGCCTTCAGACTGAAAAGACAATCTTTCATACATTTGATTGTTAGCCTAGCAGTATTTATCCTGCTTTGGAAGGACTTTGCTGTGAATGCCACCAATATTTTTGTGAAAGGAATACAGACAATCCTAATAAGTAATATATTTTGAATGGTTCACCCAAGGCTTTGTCACAAGCAGTATTCAACTGAAGACAGGTTAAAATAGGGTTAAGGCTCTAGTGAGATGTTTGACCTTCTATGAATAATTAGAACTGGAAAGACCTATGAATACCAATAGCACTGTTAATTAAGTAGGTGAATAGTCCTTTCTACATAGTATTCTTACTTATTTTTACAAATCTCAAACGTTTATACTTACACATGCCTGCCTTAAATAAAATTGCATTTTTCTGGCAATGAGAGTATTCCAGGTCCTTAACTTTGTCTTAGTTCTCTAAAACATTTCATACTGCAAACATCAAAAAGGTGGATGGAATGTTAAAGTTTGATGAGTAACAAATAGAAAATACACAAAAAACAGCACAAACGTTGGGTATAAGTCACTGACACAACTGTATCTTGAATAGTTTATGTGCAGTTCAGCATTCCCTTCCGCAAAGATAATATTGTAGATTAAGACTGTGTTTGAAGTCCAATAAATTTGAATGTAAATATGGAACATGGTTTATATGAAGAACTATTTTTAAACAATATTATTCTTAATCTTATGAAAGAAGATACGAGAATATGAGTGAAGTACATGAAACTAAATGTATATTGGTAAATTACAAGATATTAGTTGTCTTTCGTCTCCATCTAACTAGAATTAGATAAGCATATGGAACAGAAGTCAATCAGTGGCTATTAGTCACAAGGTATAGATAGGAACTCTCAGGCTGGGGCAAGTGATGCTCGGTTTCTTGGTGCTTGGGGGGGGCAACAATGGGAGGGCTCCTAGTGTCCTGGCCCCACTGCTGGACCTCCTGATGGCACCTGGTATTTTTGGCCACTGTGTGATAGAGTGTTGAACTGGATGGGCCATTGGCCTGATCCAACATTGGCTTCTCTCTTATGTTCATCTCAATATGTGACACAAATATTGGATATATTGGGTGCATTCAGATGGGGCATTTGCAACGGAATAGGTGTCGGTTGGAATTGGTGTACTTACCAGCGTTCACACGGCGAACATCTGCCTTCCATCCCTAAATGTTGCAAAGAGCTTTACACCGTTGTATTCTGCCACTAGGTCCCCAAGTGGTGGAATCCTGAGTACAACGGTTGTAATCGCTTTATCCCCGTCTGATCACTCTCCACCGTTGCAGAGCCACTTCTGTTTGGAAGCCTGCACTTGGGTGAAGCTTCGCACTGGCGTTTGTTTAAAAAGAAGAAGAAAAGGTCATTAGTTTAATGTTTTGAAGGAGTCCGGGACTTCAGGGAGGCCAGTTTGGTCTTTAAACTTTAAAGGTAAGTCCTTACCTTTAAAGTTTAAATGTAAGACGGGGGGGGGGGGTTGTGCATGCACAAAGATCTGTGGATGGCTGCTTATGTGCATGCTCAAACTGTGTTTAAAAAAACATGCCAACGGGCATACAGCGATTGGCTCCGCAGACAGGAGGTAAGTGTGATCGCGTTTCAGCCGGCATAAACTGCCGGCTGAAACGCCCCGTCTGAACGCACCCATTGAGTAAGTATTTAATTATAGAAAATGAGCAGGCTTAGTGGTAGAGAAGGGGAGAAGCTTATGAGTTGGTGTATTTCCAATATTCTTAAAAAATGGGGTGGGAGATGGATGATTCATGGTGTTTACAGACATACCTACAAATGGGAGGTGTTGTGGGTGGTTGTCATTGCTGTTGCAGACTGAGCATAGCTTCCCTTCTGATAACACACATACGGTACCTGCTCAAAATCCAATGCATTTTTCTGTTTGCCCTTCCCACTATGCTGCAGGTGGTCTGACAAAATTTCGTTTCCACAACCCTTTGGCATATTTATCTGATTAAATATTTGGTTGGTATTTTCTTTCCAAAAAGCCTCACCTAATCAAGCTTGAACGATCTGAAGACAGCATATTTAAAGAAAGCATCACAAGGACCAGCCACTCAGAACTGCAAACAACCCCTTTAGACACAAACAAGAAAAATTATTTTTTTTTCTCTGAGTTTAATCAGAGGGGAAAGATTGTAAGGATCAAACTAGAAAAGACAGATAGTATGATTCTCATAACACATTTTAAATGTACACAGAGGCTAGATTTGTGCATGGGAATTTGGTTCCTTTCATTTTTATTATTAATTCCAAACATGACTGTTTTGTTATTGAGTTGTTTTGTGTCGTTTCATTTCATTATTGTTTCTGTCATTACTGTTATTTTGTCTTCATAATTCTGTGTATTTATTATTTCCCTTTCGGTTCAATGCAAGACCCTCCCCACACTTCTTTCGTGTGTGCCTTCATGGTTTTCCATTCAAATTGCACAAAACTGGGGGGACTGCAGTACTCCCCTAGGACACACAGGCTGCCAAATTTCAGACAGACAGAGGCAATGCAAGGAAGCCTTGTTTAACATTAAAGTCTATGGGAGAACTGATAGGAAAGATTCCACACAATAACACAAACAGCTCTGCAGCCACATAGCTTGAAGAATAGTAGAATGATGAAGAGGCAGACTGATAGGACAAGGGCATTTGATAGCACAAGGAGGATAAGGCATCTGGGCAGGCAGGAAGGCAGGCCACCAGAGGACCTTGAAATAGATTTCCTTGGATGAAGCTTGGAGAGCAGCAGGCACACAGGGAAGCACACACTGAAAGGGGAAATTTCACACAGAAAGGCAGGTGTTGGGGGCAGAGGGGAAGAAATATCGCACCCCATATTCCTAAGGATTGGAATACCTCACAGATATATGTAATCTTAGTGGCTACAGTCTGTAGGCAATTGAGAAAGCCCCTCCCTCTAAGGAACACTGCAGTGTCTCTATGCCATGGTTGCCCATTTCCAGGTTGGGCCTGGAGATCTCCCAGACTTACGACTGATTTCCATATGACAGAGCTCAGTTGCCCTGGAGAAAATAGCTAATTTGGAGGGTGGACTCTATGGTATATACCCAGCTGAAGTCCCTACCCTACCCAAACCCCACCCTCCCCAGGCCCCACCCCCAAAAGCTCCAAGTGATTCCTAACCTGGAGTTGTCAACCCTACTCTAGGCCCTTCTTAGAAAAATGCTGGCTGCCTTGTGAAACCAATAGAGCCAGAGACTGCAATAATGAATGAAAGCAGAACAAAAGAAAAGAAAACCTGGGGCAGGGATTATAGGTTGTTCAGGTGAGGAATTTGTTTCATTTTCATATTAATTATGATAATGATGAAGCACCCTGTTTGTGTAATGATTATACTTCATAGTGAAAGAAATGCACAAGTGTATTGTAGATCTGATCCAGACTGGAACCATGTTGGAACAGTACAGGTATACTACCATATAATAGCCTCTGGTCCCACCCCATGTTGTTATTAACCCTAGAAGGGGAGGACCCGTCTCTTGTCCTTTCTTTTTCTTTTTTGCTTTGCCAACTAATAATAAGAGTTCAGGGCCCTTCCCAAGGGTAGCCTTTTAAATTTGTTATTAAGAGACTCATATGTTAATCCCTCGTTTCGGTTTGTAGATGCCAAACTTCAGAGGTTGGGGTTGGAAAATACTTTTTTTTTTGTCAACTATGTCCTTTTCTACAGCTTGCTCTCTGGTGAAAACAAGATTGTTCCAGTGGGACCTAAATATCGTGTCCGCTGTGTGTGCTCTCCTGCTTTTTTCGGGTTCACATATTTAAATTCTTGCAGTTCATATATGGATTTCTTAACCATCCCAGTTTATAGAAGAGCCTTCTTTTTAGCCAGATTCAATGTACCTTTTTGAGTGGGCACTATTCTAAAAAGCCATACTTTGAGTGTTTATGTGGATGTGGAACTGGTTCTATCGAAACTATGGTGCATGTCTTATTCTTTTGTCAAAGATATAAGCAATTAAGAACACAGCTGATTGATCCACTAATTTCCAATACAGACATGCCTGTAGCAAGTAAGCTCCAATTTTTGCTTGGTGGTTTTGATCCAGCTATTACACTTACAGTAGTGAAATTCTATTTGGGGTTTGAATATAAGAGACATGAGCAGAATCTAAAGAATTCATGTATGATTAAATAAATAAATAAATTATAGAAAAGAAAATAATTAAAAGAGGGGGAAATTCTGCTTTGCAGTTCAGTGTGGTTAGCTCACAGCCTATAGGCTAGGATCTGTGCCATTAGAGAGAATAAGAGTGCAAGGGAGTCAGTTACAATTACAGAAACTACATGGGGGGGTGAAACCCCTCCCATGTAGCCCCTATCTGAAATAGGCTTTTTTTTCCTGTTAAAAATGATGTGAGGACCTGTTGGTGGTTCTTCTAATATCTTCTTTCTTTTGACCCTTAGACTACCATCCTAAAAGAATTATACCCCTCTAAATCTGTTGAAGTCAAGGGTGTAACTCCGCTAAGGATGGCTCTGTAAATCCACCCAATCTTCAGTGACTGTGAGCTCACTACAGAAATTATGTATATTTGGACACATTCATTGTTAGTTTGTGACAAGGCAGGTCTCTCTGCAGTCCATCAAATAAAGACCACACACTGGGATGACTGCAGTGGAATACAGAATTAAGAACATTGTGAAATTCTTCACAACAGTTTGTAGCTTTTGATTCCATATTCTTATAGGAAACTGAGGATCTCTACCTGCTGCACCCTCAATATACGTCGAAAAGAAGTATGTGAGCACCTCATTGTAGCTGTCTTCATCTGGAAATGTAGCAGCAAGCTCATCAAAAACAGTTCTCACAACATTGATTGGGACAAAGGCTAAAGCAGCAAGAGATTTCAGTGTAATTTTTATGTTCATATTAGTTTCATATTCAGTCTTGAAGCTAATACTGTTGATTTTCCTAGTGAGGCTCTGACACAGGTGAAAATAACACCCTTTGATCTCAGCATGTGGAAAGGCAATCCTCACTGCATTCATACAAACCTTCTCAAAATTGACCAAAACCTTTTGAGGTGCCAGATCTGGAATCAATAGCTTCATTATTTCAAACTTTCGATTATAGATGTCCATGTTCTTTTTTTGAAGTAAAATGTAACTACATGGTGGATATGAATTACCCACCTTGGTATGTCATGTGTACAGTTGGTAAAATATATTTGGCACTTTATCTAAAGTGCCATCTCCATAGATGGTGTCTTTGTTTAATTCGAGCATAAGATCTCTATCACCTAAAACCAGAATTCTGTCTGGATTTTCCACACCGGAATCATGAAGTATCTGTTGCCTATACTTCTCAGGAATGTCAAAAATTATTGTATTACGGTTAGGTAGTATTTGTTAAAATATAAGGAAAGGGAAATCGAGCTAGGAAATCGACTTATTTTAATGTTACATTATGGTTTTGTTATCATATGATTTTAATTTTTAATAACAAAATAAGTATATAATACTAATTATTTTAAGAATTTTAAGCCACATAGTTGTTCAAAAGCTGTGTATACTAGACAGTTTATACATAATTTAACATATTTCTGACTTCACTTTAGAAATTACTTCATACCAAAATTACAATGGTTGACAAATGGTAAATTAGTAAATGTAAAGTATTTAATTTTAAAAAATATTTCTATATAGAGTTTAATTTCTATTATTGTTTTTCCTTCTTTTGTTTGTTGATAACAAACATTTATTTTCTGTATTTTCCCTTCCAAGCCTTTACACTCAAGAGCATTAAAGCCCTCTTCATACAGACCACTTTTGTATAGTAATGAAGAAATTTACTAATAACACAGTAAAATTATTACCTAATTATACTTGATAAAAACACATGTTGCATGTGAATTTGACATGTTTTAATCCCAATTATAAATATCAATGGCACTTTACATGGTATTTTTCCGTGTGGGCATTTATGACCGTGGGTTTTTTTTTCCTGTGGGCTTCTTTCCTGTGGGCCTTTTTCATAGAACCACTTCTGCCAGGTTTGTTTGGGCTGGCCCCACACCCAACCCAAACAACATCTATTCATGAGAGAACACCTACCTCATGAACCAACATCTACCTTATAACAAAATACCTACCTCATGATGAACCAACATCTACCTCATAGCACAATACCTATCTCATGGAACAATATCCACCTCAGCAAACATCTATTTCAACAAACATCTGCCTGTACAAGCAAGCCCCTTGTTTGACTACCACTTTCCATTGCATTTGTACAACTCACAGTCACAATTATAATATCTTCTTTGTACAATGTGTTCTGCTAATGGTGAAGAACCAGAAATTTCACCTACACATGGACTGTGACCAGAGGATCTATGTGTTTGGGCCTGAGGGGTTGTTGGGCCATTGTAAGCATGCTTCCCTTCCTTGTGGTGTCTGGGAGGGGATTTGCCAAGCAGCCGTGAGGTTATTTTGGGGACCCCCCTTCAAAAGTTTGGGAATGCCTGGTCTGCCTTTCACCTGCCCTTCATAACCTGTATTTTTAGACTTGAGGGTTGGCCCTACCAGCTTCACATGTTACCATTTATCCTCAGAGTAGAAGAGTTCACTGTGATTGATGGATGTGTTCTGGATCCAGTTGCAGAGTACAATAATACACCCCTGGTGGGCTCCAACTTTGTAGCCAGGAATTTTTTTTGGGGGGGAGTAGGGTTGCTAAATGGGGCCGGGGGGCGGGGAATCCCCTGCTTCGGAGGACCAATTTCCGCCGCAGCGGAATCGGGCCCCGGGGGAACCCCACCCCCGAAGCTGCGTCACGCAGGGGGTGTGGGCGTTGGGGGCAGGGCTGGGTGCGGCGGGGGGGGGGGAACCATATGGTTTTCCCCCTGACGAGCTCGGCCATGCCCCCAATGTCAGCAACGTCACACGTCACTTCAAGAGCTACGTATACCATTACATACTTTGGGGTTTGGGTGTCGGGGTGGACTCAGGGCTTCAAGCAATCAAATCTACATATGTTTCAGGGTTTCAAGACACCATGTCTACATATTCCTCAAGGCTTCGAGCCACCAAGTCTACATATGTCTCAGAGCTTTGAGCCACCATGTCTACATATGTCGTTGCATGATTTGGGGGTTGGGCATCAGGGTTGGGCCCAGGGTTTCAAGCCACCATGTCTACATGCAACGTTGCACTCTGATTTGGGTTTGGGTCTTGGATGGTCTCAGCAGAGCTTCAAGCCGCCATGTCTATATACATTGTTGCCGCTGGTTTGGGTCTCAGGTGGTCTCAGGGAGCATTGTATTGGTTCTGCTGGGCTGGCAAAAATCCCCTCCACCTTCAGTTTCTACTGCAAAGATACTCGGGGACTTTGATTCTGTTCTTCTGGGCTTGTATTGCCCTTGTTTGTTGTGGGGTTTTGTGTTTTTTTTTGCTTTTCTCCTCTCCTTTAGAAACAATGGAGGATTGGGGCACCTTCTTTGGGGGTTCATAATACAGACCCCATAAATCCAATCTTCCCCAAACTTGAAAGGTAGGTAGAGGAGAGTCATTTTGTATCTCTAGCATACTGTGATGGGGGAGTTCTAGACACTTCTGAACCTCCTGAACCTGCACCTTTAATTTCCCCAGAAAGTGCTTTCTTGGGGGAACCTTTTGGGGGGGCTGTAGCTTGGACCCCACAAATTCAAATCTCACCAAATATGGAGGGCAAGTAGAGGAGAGTCACCCAGAGATTCCCTGAGAATTTGGTGTCTCTAGCATGCCAGGGGGGCATTCTACTGCATCATAATCTTCACAAACTGGTTCAGCTTGTATCAAGCCTTTTTAGTATGAAAGTCCGTGGTTTGGTTCGTGGGTCTGCCACAAATCATGAACCAAACTATATTTTCTCAGTTCATGACCATACCTAGTATAAACCATAGTGGGAGGAAATCATCACATCACCATGAATATTATCTAGATGTTGAAGCATATATACCTTCTCTGAAACGTTGATTTTTCTTTTCTTAAAAAGAACTCTTCTTTTCCCTCATCAGCCTTGAAATCTTGGCTGCCATGAGAAAACAGCTGTGCTGGTTTAAATGATTCAACTGGCAAGCTGGTGCATTTCAGGTTTCAGCACCTGTGTTTTTTTCCCCTAGGCATGATGTCACTTATCTCGATTTTATAGCGATTTGAATCTCATAGTTCCAGTACACTTTTGCATATATTTTTGTCATGGATAATTTTATTCTGGAATCTGTTGCCTTCCATCACTGTCTTTGTAAAAAGGCCTTTTCATTTAAAGTATTATTTAAACCAAACTAGATTCTTGCCTCTGAAGAACAGAAAATAAGTATTTCGGTTCTCCAGCCAACATGTAGACTTTTTCAGTTTTGCGACTCAGTTTGATCCTTGAAGCTTCTGGATCTGCTGGCCTACTCCTTCTAAAGGTCATAACCCAGAAAACAAGCATTTTACTTAGGCCTCCAGATGACAGAGACCAGGACCCCTGGAGAAAATTGCTGCTTTGAAGGGTAGAATCTAAGGTCTTATACCCCATTGTGGTCTTTCTCCATCTTAGACTCTGTACTTCTCCCCCTCCCCAAAATGTTGGAATTACCCAAACCATAGTTTAAATATAAATGCATCAGTCAAAAAAACCCAACAAGGTAGCCATGGCTTCTGACTATATGTCGGGGAGGGGGGGAGATACAAATAAGCACAGTGAATATGTGTAAACATTGATTTGATTTATGTTTGTGGTAAAATGCAAGGCTTGGGATATTTTTCATGTTAATAATTTTATGTAGATTTACTTCCTAACAGGCAAAAGCAAAGACAGATGTAACATTTTGCATGTGGTGAAACTGTCTGAACACATATTTGCTTCATTCTGAGATGTTTACAGGGCATTTAAAGTCTGTTCTAGTAATTTCTGCCACACGTTAAGAGATATAACAGTATTTATCACATACATATTGGCCATGACCTTGTATAGCCTCTAATTCCATTCTGGTTTTTTGCTAGTGCCTGACCTCTTGTTGCCTGGGAGGATGGCCAGCAGGCCACTTCCAAGAGAACATTCTTTGTATGTTTTTATTAGCATTCTCCTGAGTTCTTACCTAGAAACCTAACTAGTTTAATCTGCCACTGAGTACCAAATGCAAGATATGGCTTGGCTTTTCCCAGTGTTCATGGATGTATACTAGGGCTGCCAAGTGGGGGCGGGTAAACCCCCACTTTGGAGGCCTGATTTCCGCCGCCGCGGAATCGGGACCTGGGGGGAACCCTGCCCCCCAAAGCGCAGCGTGGGTGCATCACAAGAAATAACGCGACCACGTAGAGCACGTTGGGGGCGTGGCCCCAATCGTTGGAGGGAAAACTCTATGGTTTCCCCTCCAATGATTGGGGCCATGCCCCCAACGTGCTCTACATTGTGCGTCACTTCCTGTCATGCTCTGGCAGCCCGTGCGCGCATACCGCAGCAGCTCCTGGACCGAAGGAACGCTCCCCTGCCGGTGAGTAAAAACAACTTGGCAACCCTGATGTATACACATGAACACATGAAGCTGCTTCATACTGAACCAGACCCTTGGTCCATCAAATTAGCAGCAACTCTCCAGAGTCTCAGGCTGAGCTCTTTCACATCAACTACTGCTTGGTCCTCTTTAACTGGAGATGCTGGGGACTGAACCTGCGATCTTCTACATGCCAAGCAGATGCCGTTCCACTGAGCAAGGCCTTTCATATTGAGAGTAATCTGAGTGTATTTGACAAACCGCAACTGCTATCCCACCCAATTTCTCCAATTGTATTATAGGTTTCCTTTAGAGTTTTTGTTGTTTCTTTAAATATAACAGATTCTTAAAGATCATTTAAACAAAGCTTTAAGTAAAGAAACAGCTGTATGTAGCTTTGATTGATGATATTCTTGACTTGAAGCCAGCAATTAGAATATAAAATGTTTAGTTTGAGCTATGTATCTCATCTCAGGTTCGGCTAGCTTCACTGTGTGTTCAAGGCCCAGTGGATGGAAGTTAGCCTGATGTTGCTGTTGTCAGGGTTCGATAGTCAGATCACACCACACAGTGCTTCATAAGAAGTATTCTGTTTATTGGTAATTCATAACTATGACACGTGAACGTCTTTTGTCAAGAATGGCCCAAAGCAGCAGGGCACCCAAAGTTATACTAGTTTCAAAATACCCCCATTACAAGCAGAAGCCAATAAGCATTGTGTGTTGTGTGTGCGCACAGGAGAAAAGAGAGCGGGCAAAATGGGAGCCATTTGTTCCCAGCAGGTCAGGAGCAGCTGGAACTCCAAGGTCAGAAAAGCATAAGCAGATAACAACCCAAACAGGAGACATCATTAGTGTACCAGGCTGAGGAGAGGAGGATCTCCCCCCCCCCACATTCCAGGGAAATGGCAGTGTTAACTAACAGCTGTAAGTTCGGATCACTTATTACAATCTCCTTGTAAGCATACTTGGATCTTGCATATTGTTTTCTTGGGATTGCATATTGTTTTGGGCCGGGAGGGGGACAGAACGGGGGCGCAGCAAACGGGCGCGATCCCATGGCAACATCTGAGAATCATTGCCTGGCCGTCCCTGATCCATCCCTACTGGCGAAAATGCGCAGTAAAAAAGAACCACCTACCTAGGTGGTTGTATCCTTTGGAGTGCCGCAAGCCGGGCCATGGGATCGGCCGGCCCATCTTTGTGCTGGTGCATCCCGGCCCCCTGCTGTACTGCGCATGCTTGAGCATGCGCAGTTCGGCAGCCTCCCCCTCCCATCCGACTCTTCCTCCCCGGCATCTGATCGTGCCGGGGAGCGACGTGCCGCGGCTCCGGGGATCTGTGGGATCCCGCCGCGGCATTCCAACTTTGGTGCGGCTCACATTAGCCGCAGATCAGCCCTCCTTTTCCCTGCCGTGTGGCAGGGATCTTTGTTATCCAGCAACAGGCCAATCAACAGCAAAATAGAAGGAAAACTGAGGAGTAGAAACCACTTGTAAGTCCGTATAGCCAACTGGACACACAAAAGACAGACATTGCATACAACATCAGGAATTCCAAGTAGCTGTGGCATCAAAATCTACCATATATTCCAGGGCAAAGAGGACTGAAGACAAAGGTATAATATAGTAGAAATGCCCAGGTAAAGCATACCTAAGGTCCTGAATTTAAGAACCACATGGGGCTAGCTACTAGACAACCCTGAATCACCTGGGTTTCACAAACTGCTTCTTGAGATGGGTCACTCATGTTAATTGCCTTCCCCAAATACCAGTCATTTTGGTCAACCATCCCTCATGTTATTGCTCTGCTACAATGTTAAAGTTCATTACTGCTACCTGTACAGAATTACACCAGTGTTAAGGTTTGTTGCCACCCTAAACTATTCAGAGACATAGTTAAGGACTGTGGTGTTAGAAAGTTGTAATTGGAAGGTAATACAAAGACAGGAAAATGTGCATTGTGACTGTTTTAAATATACCACCAAAAAGAACCCGTTGTTGTGCTTAGTCAGTGACCTGAAACTTCTGACTGTTGGTTGCTGGCTTGTTGATATGTTAATGTGAAGTAATTATTCCAGTGAATTGAAGCTGAAAGTCAACATGTATATTCATTAATTCAGTATAAGCACTCTCATTGTTAATCACAGTTGGGAGATCTATTTTCGGCAAGCAGATTGAGAACCTACCCATCATGCTTTGCCAACCATAACATTTGATCACTTTTGATGTTATCTTTAAAAGCCCCAAGGAAGAAATATTTGTGATAATGTTTTTAAGCATTCCACACTGAAAGAACAAAAAATATTAAATATACTGCATATATCTTGCTTTCAATCAAGAATGACTGCCATATTGCCTTTATTATAAACTGCAAAGTGTAATTTCACACCACCATACTATTTGGGGAATTATACTGAACTCCAGAATAATTCTCAATTTGTAATAAAAAACACTAATTAAACCTTTAATGCTTTATGAATATTCTGTGTCTACTTTCCATAGGGAAAGGCTACAATTTCAGGGCTCATCTGCACAAAAAAAGGTAAAAGGAGATACTGTCTAGGTGGAAAGCCTTGGAAGTATTTATGATACTACTCTGCCATGGAGTACTAGATCATCTGGTGATCTTGTTGATCATCACTGAGTTAATGTTTTTGGTAGTTGGGAAACAAGAAGTTTATGCAAAGCAAACTTATTTTATCTTCACAAGTGTAGTCAAGTTCATATATTCTATCTTCTAAAGTAGCATCAAGACCTTATAATTTATATGGTGTGTCAGTTAATATTAAACATACTGGTAACAAGTGAGGATTGTGTGTGTGTGTTAAGTATTGTCATGTTACTTCCAATTTATGGTGACTATGAATTAATGACTTCCAAAATATCCTGTCGTTAACTGCCTTACTGATGTCTTGCAAACTAAAGATAGTGGCTTCCTTTATTGAGCCAGTGAGGACTGCAAAACAAGAACTTTTTCGTAGATCTTTTGAAGCATATTGTAGCAGCCCCACAGAGACAGAATCAGATGACCAGGCTTACCTTGCCAAAGAAGACAGAGGAAACCTCTAGCTGCTACTCAGTCTGGCAACCTGCAGATCAGCAGGCATGGCTAAAAGCAGCTGACTCCAGTGGTGGCATACAGGCCAAGGGAATTGCCCATGTTCAGGCCGCAACTTCAGACCCATCCTGAGGATCATGGCTTTGAGTGTGCTGGAGGACCATAACAAGTCAGGAGAAAGCAACCGAGAAAGAAAAGGGCTGTGTAGCAAAGCAGCACCAGGTTATAATAGACAAATGAGGTGGAGCATTAAAGATGTGGATGGGGGCCTGTAAGGAACAGAGATTGTTCAGGCTTATATGTTGTCGACTCTCCTGGTGGGAAAGTTTTATAAGTTTAGCAAGACCTAGCCTTGCAAATCACTGGAAGCAATCTGCTTGCAGCATAAAAACATTCAGCTGTGAGATTTTGTTATTGTGGAGAATTGTCCTTGTAAAACTCCCTAATCTTTTTACAAGACAGGAGGGTTAATTAGGGAGTTTGAATTCTTATCAGCTGGCTGCCTTAGGCAGGGGGTGGACATAAGAAAAGGGAGCTGCTGTTGTTACTCACTCTCATTAGGCTTTGTAGGGTGAGGCTGGCTACACTCTGTGTTGAAACCATGAACTGTGACTGAATTAACCCCTGCTCTCTTCAACCTGATAATGGACTTATCTTAAGAACTGGCCTCAAAGAAGTGAGTTATTGTTTTTATTAGTCCAGTGACCTCACCTTTTACTGGGTTTTTTCCCCCCACTGCTTGTTGTTATTGGATGTTTTCTGCTTTGCATACATTCCTTCAAGCGCAACTGATTTTATTTAACTAAATGTAATTTTTTTAAAAAATCTTGTGTCCAGAATTTATTTTGCTGAGGTCCCGTTCACTAGGCGATTTGGGCCGGGAGCGGGACAGTTCGGGGGCGGAGCAAACCGGCGCGATCACACCACAACATCTGGGACGCGTCCTGCTTCCGTCCCCGAACTCGCCCTTCCCCGCGAAAATCCGCCCCAACTTGCAACCACCTACCTTGGTGGTTCATCGGGAAGCTGCGCGGCAAGCCGGGCGTTTGATCGCCGGCGCGTCCTTGCGCCGGCACAACCCCAGCCCGTAGCCAAACTGCGCATGCTCCGACTTGCGCAGTTCGGCCGGCTCCCGGTCAGGGGCGTGTTTTCTCCCCGGCGTTTGATCGTGCCGGGGAGAAAAGGCGCCGCGGCCAGGGGATCCGTGGGATCCCGCCGCGGCGTCTCAACGTTGGCGTGGCTTTTAAAAGCCGCGCCTTTAGAGGCTTTTCCCCTGCCGTGTGGCAGGGGCCTGAGTGACTGTGTTTATTATCCATATAAATGAACCCCAAGGTCCTCCAGGCCAGACAAGGCCAGAGCAGGAAGGAAACAGGAAGGGTAGGAAATGAAAGTGGAAGCCGTGGAGAAAAGAGACAGGAGCACATCACTAAAAAAAAAGGAGTATAGTAGGATTAACAATCTCCAGGTAGAAGCAACAGCTCTTCCAAGATTACAACTAATCCGAGATCAAAGAGATTATTTCCTGATTGGATTATGTATGATATGCAGAGGGGTGGAGATATCAGCATTGGTGTGATACTCAGAGGCATGGAGGTATCAGCATTGGTAATGAGACAGGAAACCTAGGCCTCAATTTGGTACAGGAGGATTCAGTCCAGGAGGATGCAAAGAATAAATGGAAAAAGGTCTGAAGAAGTGAGTAGTGACTCACAAAAGCACCTATACTACCACGATTTTGTTAGTCCTTAAAGGTACTACTGGACTCTTACTCTTTCTACCACTATTAGAAACCACAACATTCAAAAACCAGTGGGAGAACATTTTAACCTTCCAGAGCATTCAGTTGCTGACCTAAGAGTAGCAGTTCTCTGATAAAGGAATTTCAAAGGGAGATTAGAAAGAGACTGCTGAATTGCAACTGATCATGAAGCTCAAGACAATACAAACTCCTGGACTGAACTGTGACCTATGTTTCCTCTCTCATTAGCAATGCCTGCTCTTGTCTTTTGACATCTGAAATCACTTCACTCTCCAAGATATAAGGACAGATGGACTCACATTCCAGCTGTATCTGAGGAAGTGAGCAGTGATTCATGAAAGCTCATACTCTCCCACAATTATTGTTAGTCATTAAGGTGTTGCTGTACTCTTCCTCCCTTTCACTAAAAAAGAATGCAAGCTGTGCTGTCAGGTTTCTCCCACCACCATCTGTTAGAAATGAAAAGGGGATTCTCTCCAAGTGCCATGGGATGATATCTCTCTCTGTGTCTCTCTCTGCCTCTCTCTCATATAAATGAGAATAAATGATTTTGGGTCTAAACACAGGACTCTCCCCTCATACCTAGAAAAAAAACATTTTGGGGCATAAACACAGGACTCTCCCCCCATACCTGGAAAAAATGTTTTTGAACCTAAACACAGGACTCTTCTCCCATACCTGGAATAAAACATTTTTGGGCCTAAACACAAGACTCCCCCCTCCCATTTCTGGGGGGAAACCGTTTTTGAGTCTAAGCACAGGACTCTTCCCCCCCCCCATACCTGGAAAAAATGTTTTTGGGTCTAAACACAGGACTCTTTGCCCCCATACCTGGACGAAAGCGTTTTTGGGCCTAAACACAGGACTTTTTCACCCCCATACCTGGAATAAAACGTTTTTGGGTCTAAATGCAGGTCGGTCTCTCGCTCACTGGCTGGCTGATTGGTTCCCTCCCTGGTCTTCTGAAAAGTCCCACGAGATGCCATTTCCCCCCTACCTGTACCTCTCTTCCTCCCCCTCCATCCCCAGGGATGAGCCCTCAGACAATGGAAAAAAGGCTTTCTTTTCTCTTGAAGCAAGAAAAGAGCTGTGATGTTGCAAACAGGAACCAGGAAGCAGCACAGAGTCAGCTGCTCTTGGGCCAGATTGCAGCCCTGCGCAAGCCGGATGCAGTACGCGAGCCATATATTTGACGCTCCTGCTCTATGCCCTGTTGTTGGCCCCCCTGAAGGAACTGGTTAGCCACTGTGTGAGACAGGATGCTGGACTAGAAGGACCACTGGTTTAATCCAGCAGGACTCTTCTTCATATGCCTGCTAAACACATTGGGATTTTTCTGTTTCTGCTATGTGTGACTTGGACCTGAAATGATATCATGAAGAGTATTGTCCATTCATCCTTGGGCCACTGAATTGAACTTTGTTGGTCTTAGATGTGCCTCTGGACTCAAACTCAGTTCGCACATCTGTTTGTTAACTCTTGTATTTGTATGCTAATTTACTGTTATTCACAGATTTTACCAACCACTTTAATCCAATCTCAGCTATAATTGCCCAGTTACTTATCCATTTAGCTAGCCCTTCCTGGCAAATAACCCCCACCTCACCCTCTCTCTACCTATATATAATGGTTGATGATGTTTTGTTTCACTGTACCTGAAGAAGTGTGCATGCACATGAAAGCTTATACCTTGAATAAAACTTTGTTGGTCTTAAAGGTATCACTGGACTCAAATAGCAAAAATATGTGAAACAATGCTCCTGAACTGTAATCAAGGGTAAGGAAGAGAGAGACAGAGATCTCTCTGCATCCATAAACAAAAATAAGGAGTTGCAGTTTTCAAATGAATATGGAATTTCAGATTGTGTGGCAGTGGTCTTTTTCTATTTTCATTAGTAGTCTGAAAAGTTGTCTAAGTCTCTTTCCACTGTTTATCAGTTGGCATGTATCTAGAAGCTATTAACCAACAAGATATTTTCTTGCTGTCTCCTGTCCCTTCCAGTATAGGAATGAGACTGATTAGAACTTGGGTCAGGCAGGACTTTTTGAACTGTGGCCCTATTGAATCAGCTGTCCTCTGATACCTGATCTTACAGATAATGCACAGGCGATGATAAAAAAATCTTAAGCTTGTTTTTAAAGTGTAGCTGATAAGGGTCTCACTATATTGTCAGGATAACACTGGAGGATGGAAGGTTCTGTGGCTCATTAGCAGCGTATCACACACACAGTTTGCATTGGGGCAGTCTTATATGTGGCATGTGCTGACCAGGAGTTGGGGGCTCACAGGTTTTTTCAGTCAAAACTAAGGTCTTTGGGTCATTAAGGTCGGAAAACCACTCATTTAATTAATTCATTCAGTTTATTGTAGTTAGCCCTTGGCCATTACAAATTTGCAAAACCCTCAACTAAGAGGGATACAAATAGAATGCCTACTAAAAATTAACAAAGAATGAAAAATATCATCTTGACCATATATCAGTAAAAGGATGCAGTTACAAATACTGTACATTGGCAAAAGTGGTAGCAACAAATAGTAGCATCCCCTCCTGCTGCCACTTTGGACCTTATTTTCTTTGCAGCAAGGGCAAATAATGAGACTCTATGTGACACATATACATCAATATCAGATAGCAAAAATGGAATTTCCTAGCAACTGGGTATAAATTTATACTGGATAAGATTCCTGCTAGAAATAATTAATTAATTATGTCTGTGTGGGAAAACCCATCGAGGAAATTCAGTCAAAGCTAACTTGTTTGTCAGGCACAAATTTTAATGGGAGAAATTTGTGTTACTCATAGAAATGCATGTGTCATTGTGAGGCAAAGCACCCTAACTTTCCTTAAGGGATTATAAGAGGGCCTAGTCCAGCTCACAAGTTTTCCTGATTTGGGCCTTCCTGCAAATACCATCCTTATCTCTTTCAGGGCCGGACTTAAGAATGTGATAATTGGTTAATCATGAAAACCTCTGCTCAGTTGTATAACCAGATGGGAGGGGGGAATTAGGAGTGGGTGTTAGCATCTTCAGGAAAGCTCCATCAAGAGAGATTCCTTATTGGATCCAAGAGATCACTTGGTGCCAGAGGGCAAAAGGCTATGGTAAGAGTATAAGCCAGAGGGAAGCCATTATAAGATTCTGCCCATGCCATGCTAGTTTGCTTTGATATGTTATGCTTCATCATGATGGACTGCAATGTGTAGAATGTTTTTATGCTACTGCTTGGATTTTATACTGCAAGAAGATTTGCCATCTGATACCAGGTATTCAATGTGTTAAACAGCGCTTCTCTGTTGCTAAGCTATAGAGACTGTACTGTATACTGAAATCTTTTTTTTTGATCCTTTAATAAACCTTTATATATATTTTAAAGGTTGTCTTTATTTGTGTGCATTTAACCTTGAGAACCCACTGGGCTGATTATTGCTCAAAGCAGCAAGGAGCAATAACCCAGAGGAACCCAGGTTTGGGTTCCTGACAGCCGTCTGGAAGCAACAAAGTATGAATGTTCCTTCCTTCCTTCTGGTGTAACTATTTAATAATGGGAAATCCGGGCCCTTTAAATGGTTAATGGCAAGTCTGTTCTTGCGGTGCACACTGTCGCAATGAATCTCACATACTCTATATACAGCTTAATTTGTTCTTGGACTTTTAAAGTGTAAATGATTCTCCTCAGGGTGTTCGTTCTCTGGAGTGCATATTGTTTTCATCCTATAGTAATTACTTGGAAGACATATTTCAGTGGGGCTTATACCAGTGCAGCACTTTGAGGATTGGCCTACCCATGACAGCATTTGAAGTAGTCTTTTTTTTCTATCCCAACCAAACCTAATGCTCAGGCTTTCAATTACTTAGTCCATAGCTTAATGAATCTTTCAGCTCATTTTAAGCCTGTTCTGATGCCACCTGCTCCCAGCTGTGCTACCAGATTCCTTTGCACATCATAAGAATGTTAATGAGGGCACAGGCCAGGGCATTTGTCAAGCTCTGAGAGAATAACTGTTATTTAGCCAAGGTAACATTTTTTTGTATCATGCTTTTATAGGAATAGCTTTCTGCAAAAAAAGAAAAACATACAGACTTTTTAAAAAACCTAGTTTCCCCATGAAAGCTGTTTCAAATCCATTAGTAAATGAAATTATTACCTGCTTTGGCGGCTTTGTTTTCATCTAATAGGTTCTTTGTGTATTCAAATGCAAAAGAGTGTCACAATAGTTGGCCACAGTTTGTGTTCACAAATCTCTCCTATTAAGTCAGCCATCTGAAATGGAGTTTTGAAGGGGCTTTTTTTAGCAATCAGGATTAATGTAAATTAGATTACATTAGGATCAATTTGGTAACCAAATCCAAATTGTTATGAGGAACTCATGCAGAAGACCACTGTCTAGTGAAGGTGTGACCTCACAATTAGATTTGTATGGTTCTTTATTCAGTCTTTGAAATGATCAAATGCCGTTTCCTCCTTCTTTTAAAACTGTGTTAATGGAAGAAGAAAGTACTGCAGTGATATAATGAACTGCTTTATGTCTCAGCATATATGCATGGGTGTTTACACCAATTCAATACAAGCAATTCCTGAAAGATAAACATCACCAAAGGACAGTCTTTATTGACTGCAAATACTCTTCATAACAGGCTAGGAAAGGCTGAAACCCAGCATATCTCCTTTTATATTGAAAGGATGTGCAGACTGCATTGTAAAGGGTTATTAAGTTTGCCAGTCTCCAGGTTGAGGTGAGGGTTCCCACAGTTTTGGAGGCTTCTCCCTGCCCCTGGCCAGCTGGCCTGTGGGGAAAACCCTGAACAGCCACATCCCCGCATGACTTCCTCAACATGATGATATCACCCGGAAGTGATGTCATCACACCAGGGACATCGCGCAGAGGTGCTCTGGTTTAAAGGCAAAGCTCTATGGTTTTAAACCAGTTTTACCATAGTTTTGGCCTTAAAACAATGTGTTCCCACATGATGTCCCCAGTGTGATGAGATCACTTCCAGGTGACATCATGTTGGGGACATCCCAGAACACCCCCCAAATCCTCCTGCCTGAGCAACAAGGAGACCTGGCAGCCATAAGGGTTTCACTTGGTCTTGATCTTAGCCAAAAGGCCAAAGTGGTAACCCTTTGGAAGGAACATGGAAACTTCTTCTGGGCCACAATAAATTATGCTTTTAGATGCACCTAAAGAGCTGTGCTAGTCCAATGTACTGTCATAGTGCATTACAAACTACTGCAGAAGCTCTCTGGAGTATTACAGGTGATTTGTGGTTGGAGTAAAGGAGGTGAGCTGTTCAAAAAATGTGACTCCCTTGTGGATGGTGAAAAGGAAAAAATCTGTACTGGAAGACAGCATCATAATGCCAAATCTAGACATATTGGGAGGCACTTAAGAAGAAGTGCACTGCTCCCCATATCTGGAATTTAGTTTTTAACTATCATTTACTTACAGGTATTTGAAAGACAACATTTTTTTTACTTATAGCAAAATTCTTTATTCCCAGTTAAGAGATAATACGCAGCAGTGAGCTGTGCATACACATCTGTACTTAAAAATGGTAGGCAGCCATGTAAGTCCACTAAAACCCTTCCCAACTTGAAACCAGGTACACACCAGAAGTAGAATAGGATCTACTAAGTTGCAAGCACATAGTAAGAAACCATGCAACATCACAGAAAGAAGAGAAGCCAAGTCTCCAAACCAATCTGTGTGACCTTCCTCTTCTTCCTACTGTCCTATCAGCAGGCATGAAAAGGGAGGCAAGAGGGACAGTTCCCTTCCTATACATGCACAATAACAGCCAGTCCTTCCAGTACAGAGCTTAGGGTTGTCATCTCCAGGTCGGGAAACTCCTGGAGTCTTGGGAATGGACCCTGGGAAGGAAAGGGACCTCAGTGTGGTACACTCCCATTGAATCCACACACCAGTCCAAAGCCTCCATTTCCTCCAGAAGAACTGATCTCTGTAGTCTGGAGATGAGCTGTAATTCTTGGAACTGGCATCCCTAACACAACCCCCAAAAGGCATCTTTATGAAGGCTTGCAATCCAGAGGTGAGGTGACCCAGCCAGTGAGGATCTCCGCCACTGCGCTAGAATGAATACAAAAGAACTAGTAGTGTAGTTCCCAAAATGTCATGAAGTAATGAGAAAGCTTTTCAGGTATTCTTCAGGGAAGATATTAAGCAAAGTAAGAAATCTGGGCGGGGGGAGGCCCTTATTGTAAGGTATGATGCAGATGCCTTTCTATCTGCTGATAGCTACAGTCTTTATACAGCACACATAGGAAATCTCAGTAGCTAATGTAGCCAAGAGGGAAGGTATAAATATTTCAAATAAATAAATAATACAGCACAAAGCTGCTCTCTGGTTAAGTTCCACAATCAGTGATGTTGCACAGTTGGTGGCTTCCAAAATGTACCCGCCTAACTGACTTCACAGGGGCCATTCTGAGGGTAAATTAATTGGCATTGTAAAGTATTGCAAACACAACGTGCTACAAAACAACCCATTGAATAATAATTCTGGGAATTTTGGAGATGATTCTGGCTTTGAACTGCACATTGACTATAATTGTGCAACACTGAAGAGAAATTAATTAACAGGGAGCTTATTTTTCTTTAATGTTCAATCCTTCTTACAAGCAACACTATTCTCATCAGCCACTAAAGCTCTTTTTTATAGCTTACTGTCAGATACAACTGTGGGAAATTTTCCTTGGCTACATAAAGAAAGCACATTTTAACTATGAGCAGTTTCTTTGTTCTCTGTTGAACTGGAGGATGCAGCATCTCCTCACCATACAGTGTGATGTGTAGTGATCAGAGTGGTAGATCTGGAAGACCTATGTTCAAATCTCCATTCTGCTGTGGAAGTTTGCTGGGTCATCTTGGGCCTAACCTACCTCACAGGGTTGTTGCTGAGGATAAAATGGAGAAGAATAGAATAATGTAAGCTCACTTGAGCCTCATTGAAGAGAAAGGGTATAAATGAAGTCAATTAAATAATAATGAATATCAGCCTAAAATAAATTGTGTACCATGCAAGAAGGATACATCATTTCTTGTTTGTACTACTTCTGTACAGTAATGTAAAGAAGGGTTACTAGGGAAGAGAAAGAAATATTCATATCCCAGTTCAGCTCAGCAGCCTTGCATCAAAAACCCTGATATTTACAGTGTGTGCAGCAAATAAATCCCATTCCTCTCAAGTGCGTGAGTGTTTAGAGATGCTCTCGTTTCCAGTCTAAATGAGCAAGATGAAGAAGCTCTGGAGTTCTGGCTTAAGGACGTGGGCTGCAATCATGCTTTTCATCACCTATGCATAAACCATATAGAAATCAGTGGGACTTATCCATACATAACAGATAGCTGGATTGCACAGAAACAGTCTCTATTACAATTATTGGGAATTTTCCTTTGATTTCAATGGGATATAAATTTTACCTATAGTTCAAAGCTTAGAGAAGCATGCAAATGACTTCATATGATATGGTATTTTTTCCCAAAGGTGACAATAGTGAGAAGACATTTTTCAGGGGGAACATCATATGAGCATGCGAAATGTTCACAGTATTTAAAAGAATAGTCGCAAATAATATATAAATGTGTCGCTGGATGGATCAATTCTGTGGGACAGACAAATAGATAATGTCTACTGTGGACATGGATAAGTGAATACAGCAGCAGATCAAAGTTGTTTAGCTATTTATTAATATCGGAAAGGCAACAGTTTGATGTTTTAGAAATCTTCCATGCTAACAAATCAATGCACAAAAGCCAAAGACCATCAGTGTATTAGCATCTGCTTGTTTATTTCAGGAATATAGATCAGGATGACATCTATGTACATTTATACATGATACTTGCATTCAATCCCCTTTCTCAATATTCTGCCACAATTTGATGTGGTCAAGAGACACAATCCAACATGGGGGCTATGAAGAGAAGAATTGGTGTGATCCTTAGTGCCTAACGAGGAAGAAGATTCAACATTTACCCAAGAGTGTCCCTGAGTACTCCCATTTACTTTCTCCCATATAAATGTATGACTGCTATTGGGAAAGGGAGAGTTCTGCACCTTGGTAAAATTGCAGAGAAGGGACAATTCCTGCCCACCCAACTCCCCTGACACTGGGTAATCCATCTACACAGAGTGTACTCAGAGTCCATGCAACTTTCAACCATGTAATGATGACAGACACATCACTCATATCAATTTTTTAAAATGGGGATATAGTAACACCCCTTCTCCCTCCTGGGTTTGTATCTTGTGCAAGGTTTAGTAGAACAAAGAGGTTTTACGAATTCTGTGTGAGAAGCAAATATATGACTTCAACACAAATGTGTTGTCGGAGGACAGTGTTATAGATACCATGGCTCACCATACCAGACAAATAAGTGGGTTCTAGATCAAATCAAGCCTGAAATCTTCCTAGAGGATAAAGGAGTAAGCTGAAACTATCATGCTTTGGTCACATCACAAGAAGACAAGACTCACTAGAAAACATAATAGTGCTAGGAGAAGTTGAAGGCAGTAGGAAAAGAAGAAGACCTAACATCAGGTGGATGGACTCAACAAAGAAAGCCACAACCTTCAGTTTGGAAGACCTAAGCAAGGCTGTCAATGTTAGGACATTTCAGAGGTCATTAACTCATAGGATCACCATTATGGATGGGCAGGAATTGAACCACAAAGCAAAATGCATGATTAATTTTGCCCTGCTTGTGGTTCACGAACAGAAGTTCGTGACAGGTTCACTATCACAAGCTTCTAGAAACTTTTAGAGTGGTTAGTGCAATTTATGGTGGTTTGTGGATGGAACAGAAACTGGGGGTTTAAAGGGACTCATTTAGACCACCGCTTTCTGTTCCCCACAAAAGCCTCAAAATCAGCTGAGTGGTGGGGAGGTGCTCCCTGCCATGCAGCTATTTTGGGCTGTCTTCTGCATTCCCTTTAAACTTTTAACAGAAGACATTCCAAAAGAGCTGCCCAATGCGGAGCTTCTCCCTGCCACACAGCTGTTTTTCAGGCTTTCTTCTGCAATCCCATTAAAGTTTAAAGAGATTGCAGGAGACAGCCCAAAACAGCTCCATGGCGGGAACAGCTCCCCACCACACATCTTGTTTTTTGCACTGTTTTGAGGTTCCTTTAAACTTTAAAAGGGGCCACGGTGGCTCAGAGGTTAAGACAATGAAGCTACAGACTGGAAGGTCTGTAGCTTGGCAGTTTGAGACCTTAGTGCTGTGTGACAGAGTGAGCTCCTGTCTCTTGCCCTAGCTCCTGCCATCCTAGCAGTTCAAAAGCAAGAAATTGCAAGTAGATAAATAGGTACCACTTCAGTGGGAAGGTAACAGCATCCCATGTGCCTTGGTGTTTACTTATGCTGGCCACATGACCACAGAAATGTCTTCAGACAGTGCTGGCTCTTCGGCTTGGAAACAGAGATGAGTACCACCCCCTAGAGTCGGATTTGACTAGCTTTTGAGCAAGGGAAACCTTTAAACTTTAAAGGAACTTCACAACACAGCCTGAAACAGCCCCAAACACCTGAGCAGCTTTTTGGCTTTCTGCAAACCCCCTTGAAAGGGACTGTGGTCTCATTCAACGGGGTTTGCAGGGTCACAAATCACACAAACCGGTTTGGTTTGTGAATGAGCCTCCAGGTTTGGTTTGGTTTGGTTTGTGGTTCAGCCATGGTTTCAGCCATGAACTGGACTGCATTTTTCTGGTTTGTGCCCATCCCTTGTTACCATCAGTTGGAAGCGACTAATAAACACGGTGCAACATTAAAGAGGGTTGACATGTTGTTAGTGTTGGGAGGTATGTAAATTTACCAGTAAATGTTGTCCATTAACTGTCCAACTGATTGGCTATAACTTTATCAGAGTTGACGAAATATTCTATGAAGTCACAATTGTGGTAATGTGGTAATGGCATCCTGCCTTTCTAACAGCATCTGGAACCAAATGGGTCTTTAGAAGTGTAGGTAGACATACCCATATATACACACCCACATCCCCCACAGAATTTATTAGTCTTGTGTTGTAACCATATTTAAAGTATATGTCTTTGTGGGGGGGGGGGAATAAGAATATTCTAACAGTGCAGTCCTAAGCAGAATTATACCCATAGCTTATAAGGGTGTAACTCTGCTTAAGGTTGTACCATAAAATGTGAAAGCATTAAATCAATACTGAATAAATGCAATTGCTGATTAACCATAAATTTGGATTGTATTTAAAAGAATTTGTATATATGAATAGCTCTACATGTCATGTTTTTGACAGTCAATATGAGGCAGAAATTACACCGACATATGCATGTCCAGCATATAGTATTAATTTTCAGTGTAAGAAGAATCTTGCTGTATTCCCACTTAAGCATTTGTTGTCAGCTTTTAGTATAACAAGCAGTATGTGCCATCATGGGCTTAATTTTCATGCCGAGCAGAGAGTGACAGCTGGGAAGCAATATGTAAGACACATTTGCATCTTCTATGAAACTGCAAAGTAGGGAAGAAAAAACTTTCAGGTCACCATATTTTAAATTTCCCTTTGAAACATTTTCCTTTGAAATTTCTTTTTCTCAGCATAAAACAGAAGTAACTTTTCTCATGTTAGTTTTTTCTCTATAACTGTTCCACACATTAATAAATCCACAATGCACACATAGGTCTTTTGCTATGTGCATATTGTGGGTTGGTTTATTTATTTGCATCAGGCAGCAGGAAAAGAGGAAGACCCAACATGAGATGGATTGACTCGGTCAAGGAAGCCATGGCTCTCAGTTTGCAAGACCTGAGGAAGGCTGTTAATGATAGGACATTTTAGTGGTCATTAAGTTGGAAGCTACTTGAGCACTTAACACACACACAATTCATAGGGTTGCCATAAGTTGGAAGTGACTTGAAGGCATTTAACACACACATACAGTACCAGTAGAAGCCACAATGAAGTATATTTATACAGTAGACCACCTTTTATTGAAAGCTCTTAGGTACTCTGTCTGAATGGCAAGCCAGGCCAGCCTAACTGAATTCCTATCCTCCCTACTGAATTCCTGTGAGGTACAAAATCACAGAAATAATAATTGCAAATGGCCCTCCTGATTAACTGCCATTAAAATATGATAGCTCCATTATCCTGGTACAGACAGCAAGAGAGGCTTAGTAGTACAGCTTCTATTTACTCAGGTTGCAAGTATCTGCTTCCTCCCCCATCCTCAAGCTTTCAGTTATCCAAATATTCCTTGACCTGCTCATCAAGCTCCATGTACCTTCATAAAAATCATAATATTCCTTCCCATAGCAGGGAGTAAACAATCCATAAAGACCGTACTACAGGTACAAACTGCTACTATTTATGTATCATTTCATAAAATCTTGGCTTCCATAAAGTTGATCAGATAGCTATTTACATAGAAATCTTGCCAACTTCTATGAATTTATTCCCAAGTAAGGATGCATAGGATGGCAGCCTTACTGTAGCACCTATAGACAATTTGATATCCCTCAAATGAAGATCTTATGCCTGTAAAATCTTTCATTTTACAATTCTGCATCCATTCCTGATTAATATGCTTATGTTCAATGAAGGAACCACTTTATTTATTTATTATTGATTTATTTAGTAAATTTATACAGCTTTCCACCTTGATCAAGGCCCACCAAGGCAGCTAACAGATTAAAAACATACATAATAAAAACATATCTTATAAACTATTAAAACAAAAAACACTTCATCATAACAAAACAAAACAAAAATACACATGTGTGTGTTAAGTGCTGTCAAGTTATTCCTGAGTTATGGTGACCCTATGAATTAATGATCTCCAAATTTTCTCATCAGATCTTGCAAAATGACGGCCATGGCTTCTTTGATCGAGTTAATCCATCTCATGTTGGGTCTTCCTCTTTTCCTGCTGACTTCAGCTTTTCATAGTATTATTGTCTTTTCCATTGACTCTTGCCTTCTCATAATGTGACCAAAGTATGATAATGTCTAGTCATTTTAGCTTCTAAGGGGAGTTCAGGCTTGATATGATTTAGAATCTATTTATTTGTCTTTTTGGCAGTCTATGGTATCCATAAACCACACTTCAAATGAATCAACTTCTTCCTGTCAGCTTTCTTCACTGTACAAGCTTCACACCCATACATAGTGATGGGGAATGCTACGGCATGAATTAACTTGATCTTTGTTGCCACTGACACATCCTTACACTTAAGGATCTTTTCTAGCTCCTTCATGGCTGTCCTTCCCAGTATGACTCTCATTCTGATTTCTCTGTTGCAGTTCCCCTTTTCATTGATGATGGAGCCAATACATATACAGTGCAATAAAATAGACATACATGAAAACAACAATTAAACCGTAGGGTAGG
>NW_015175361.1:804268-807574 GCF_001447785.1 Gekko japonicus | reverse complement strand
AGAGTGTTCACAGGGAACACCAGATGAAACAAAAGTCCTCATCTGCTGGCAAAAGAAGGCAACAGAAGGGGACAGAAGAGTCTTTCTGGGTAGAGAGTTCCAGAGTTTAGATGCCACAATCAAGAACGTCCTCTCCCAAGTTGCCACCCACCTACTGTGGGTATATGGACAGGGGCCACCTGAACAGGGTTGTCACATCTCCTTGCTGTCACAGCTGGGGGATTTGGGGGGGCATTCTGGGGGTGTGCGGGATGTCACCCAAAAATGACATCACCGCCTTGGCAACTTCGTGAATAACGCTCTGGGTTTTGGGCAAAACTCTATGGGTTTTTGTCTTCAAAACCACAGAGGTTGCCCCAAAACCAGAGCGTCACCACACTACATCCCTGGTGCAGTGACTTCACCCAGAAGTGGCATCGTCACATCAGAGATGTCATGCGACAACATCCCTGTTTGGGGGTGGGGTTTGCCCTGCCAGCTAGCTGACTGACAATGGATTGAAGGCCCCAAAAGCGAGGGAACCCCCACTGGGACTTGGGAGCTGGCAACCCTACACCTGAAGCAGGGCTTCCAAAGATAATTGCAGCATTTTGGTAGGTTCATAAGGCAGTAGGTGGTCCTTCAGGTCCCAAGCCATGTAGGGCTTTAAAGGTCATCACCAGCACCTTAACGTTTGCCCGGAAACAGGTCAGAAGCCAGTGTGGGCTGGCCAAGACTGGAGTGATTTGGGCGCTTTCACACATGCTGAATAATGGACTTTCAATCCACCTTCAATGTACTTTAGTGATCTTTGCAAGTAGATTTTGCCATTTCACACAGTAAAATCCAATTGCAAATTGCACTTGAAGTGGATTACTGGAAGTATGTAAGAAGGCCCCATATGGTCCCTATGTCCCACTCCAGATTTCAGCACTGAGGATCTCACTTTAAAACTGAGACATGACAGACTGTGAATTTCCAGTTTTAAAGTATGGGAACCTTGCCTTTCATTTTGAAATCCCTTGTACAGGCATTATAGACTCATTAATTTTGGGGACATAAACCATTTCATCTGACATTTTTAATAGATGAGATTCCTAGCAATTCTATATGACATTTAATAGTGGCATTTGTTTAATACAGAGAAGGGAGTTTATAAAATCCTTTCAGATCTCAGCTCTTTTTTCCAAGTAAACTATGTGTTTTTCCTTTCTGTTGTTTATCACAAAAGATTACTCATATGAAACAATCCAACACAAATATTAGAAACTGCTGTAGCTTGAAAGAGAGATGTGATAGTTCCTGACTGCAGCCTTTTCAGTATGTGCTCTGAGGTGGCTGTAGTGGTGAGCTATGCACTCTCCCTATTCAAGTTTATTAAATCTAATAGCCTTATTTGCATATTATGCAAATTATATGTTAATTATGCAACTCAAGAACATTAATTATTATGTTATCTACGAGTTCTTTTGCATTCCCTCCTGTTAAACAAAACGAGAATGTTGGGGAAGGATCATAGAAAACATATTTGACCCTTTGCTCTTGGTAGATTTACTCTGGCTCTCTTTTGAGACAAATGCAAGCCTCGTCTAGAAGAGAAGAAGATGGAGCAATGCACTTTGCCGACACACACACAAAATAATCCACTTTCAGTGCACTTTCTAACTGATTTTTGCAGGTTCACACAGTGAAATCCAGTTGGAAAGTACCCTGAAAGTGGATTGAAAGTTGATTATATTGTGTGTGTGACCACAGCCTTAAGTTAGGCTTGGGAAATCCCTGCAGATATGAGGACAGATCCTGAGGAGTTTGGAGATGTGATTCCATAGAGCAGGGGGATTTTCAATCTAAACTTCAGGTCCATTGTTCATATGACAGTATCCCCTTTCTTCCTCCACAGACCTACCTCACAGGGTGTCTGTTGTGGGGAGGGGAAGGGAAAGAGTTTGTAAGCCGCTCTGAGACTCCTTTGGGTAGTGAAGGGCGGGGTATAAATCCAATCTCTTCTTCTCTTCTTCTTCTTCTTCCACGTCCTCTACTTAAACTAGCAATTAATACGCTTTGGGTTGGATCCAGCTGTTACCCAAGCTTGACCAAGAGAAGGAGAAATTAGCTTTAAAAGGGTTCCAAAAAGGAATAATGTGAGACCTTGTAAATTTGTGTACACCAAGGTGGGGTTCTTGGTGGGGATAACCCAAAATAAAATTATGAAGAAAGAGAGTGATTGCAAGCACAAACAAATGGCTTTATTAAATACAAAATAAAATAAAAAGGAATTAAAAAATGAAGAACCTACCCTAAACACCTGAGAACTGATTCTCTAAGCAACCACAGAAGCACACACACACACCAATAAGAAGGTGCACTTATGAAAAGAAGGGAGGAAATTGGGAAGTTTTAGGGAAGGGACATAACCCTTAAGTCCAGGGTTTGAGATCTGGAGAGGTCAAGGGGCAGATGCAGCAGTGGTCCAAGGAGCAGAGTATTGAGGAGGAAAAAAAGAACCTGTGAAGCAGTTGCAGGGCTGTTCGGGTAGTGGGAGAACTTGGCACACTTTTCACTGACGTGTTGAACAGCAGCAAGCAGCCAGGCCTACTTAAGTCATGCACGTCAGGTGCATCAAGTCATCCAGAGGTCGCTGCCAGGCCTAGGGTTGCTAACCTCCAGGTTGTAACTGGATATCCCCCAGAATTACCACTGAACTCCAGATACTTGTCCCCCTGGAGAAAATGGCTGCTTTGGAGGGTAGACTCTGTGACATTATGCAATTCTGAGGCCTCTCCCCTCCCCAAATGCTGCACTCCTCAGACAAAATTTCTAGAACTTCCCAACTTGAAGCTGGGAACTCTATGCCTGGCTCCAATGAGTTTTCCATCAGCACCAAAATAGGACTGGAAAGGGCCCTACCCAGCCACCCACCCCAACTTTTATTGGCAGAGCCAAGCTTGGAATGCTGTGGTTGCCTAGCAACAGCCACTGAGGGAATTTTTTTTAAGCTGCCCATTGTATATAATTTTGAGATTTCACATTTTCCTGTGAACCTTTCCCTTTTCATGTTTCCAGGGGTCATTTCGTAGAAAAAGAGATGCAGGAGTCATTAGCATAACTCATTAGCATAACTTATTTGCATATGTCACACCCCCTAACATCACCGGAAGTATGTCAGAAGGCAACAGCCACTGCTCAGGCTCCACTGGACTGTTTTGGATTGCTAGCTATGGGGTGGGGGGAAGGAAGCACAGATCTACCCTCGCAGAGGAGGGAGAGCTTGTACCTGAATAAACCTTGGCCTTAAAGGTGCCACTGGACTGTTTTGGATTGCTAGCT